>NW_019416314.1:513756-629612 GCF_000390285.2 Anoplophora glabripennis
AAATTTACATTTTTCGACAAACCTCGTATACGACTGCAAAAAATTGAAATCTGATTATTTCATTTTGGATTTTAGGCCATGCAGAACTCTTCATCAAGAATAACTTTTTCTCATAAAACCAAAAAAGAGAAGGAGCGTTAAATTGACGTCCACGGGATGTCGGTTATTCAATTTTGTATTGCGATGAAATTTGTTTGTACAATTGCGGTACAATAATTGTATTAATTCTAAATTGACACAATTATTGAAGTAAAAATTGTAACGTTAGTTTCACGTTTAAATCAACCTAAATACGTCCACTGTAAAATCATCGTAGTGGGAGAAAGATAGTCTCCGCCTCCAGCTGTAACGCCCGTGCACCCGACCCCGCAGCGATACCTTAGCAGTGTACAGAGAACAGACTCTTAAGGGGTTTCGTCGGAATTGCTCTACCGAGCGTTCTTGAAACATGACGTCAAATTGACAGGAGATCATAAGTTGTTGTATATCAAAAATGTGATATCTGTAATATATACAGAGTGTCTTCGAAAGGTTGGGAAATTTCGAAACTATAGATACCAGAGATACTAGCGATCAAAATTGAGCCAAATATACCATGGTCCAAATATTTATAGTTAAAAAGATACAGGGCGTCTAAGTTACTATTGAAAATGTTTGGCATTAATGTTAAATGTAATTGCCAATCCCTTTACTATGCAGAATAAGATAAAATACAAATTTGTTACATTGAAAAGTCTTTGAATTACGAGGCATATCTACAAAGTACACTGTAAAAGGAATTTCACTCAATAAAGTCTCAATTTCTGTCCACACTCGATTGAGTGAAACTTTCACTCTATTACTATGAGTACAACTAAAGTTTTATAAGTGAAACTATTACAACAGAAGTGAGTGAATTTTACCCAAGTTCGAGTTTCTGCTAATTATCAAGTGAGTGACTTTTGACTTTATTCTGAGTATATAAACCAATTTAGAGTTGACTTTTTCTCTAATATGATTTAAATTTAACTATTGTTGAATAATTTTTTACTCAGACTTGGTTTTTAATTAATTAAATATTGAGTGCAAAAATAAATCACTCAAAAATGATTAATTAGGAATGTTAGGATATACAGTGTTGAAATTCACTTCGCGGGGTCTCCTCCTGTTATATTCTCTTTAAATTTTAATTTAAATATTATTGTATTAAAGTCATAAACTACTAATCTGCCACAAAACTCCCGTATACCCAATTCTTAGCCAACACCTAAAAAAAATCACCAGCAGTCCAGAAAAAATTGTAAATAGAATAGTAAATTAGACACCTCGTACATATCTCTCTAACTATGAACATTTGAGGACATTGTTTAGCTCAGACTAATTTTGGTGTCTAGTATCTCTAATTTCGAGATTTTCCAACCTTTCGAGACATCCTGCATATGTCATTTCATTTACTATCGTTTAATCTACCAATAATTACCATTATACAAACAGGAAATAAAACAGTAGTTGCCACTTCATGTTCTAGTAATTTATACTTCACTTTTTAAAGTGTTTCAAGGAATTCCATTGTGCAATAAATTGCACAATAATATTAAGAGGCGTCCCCAAACGGTACACTATTATTGTGCAATAATCGAGTTCACCTCTGGCACTTCTTAAGCGAACGTGTTGGGTGACACTGCACTACATTAGATACACAACTGAATTGCGCACAGACGATACAATATATTCAACATTGCACAATAAAAATCGAACTATTTTTGATTCACTCAATATATTATGCAATTTTTCAACATAATACCTAGATGGTCAATATTATTGTACTATATGAAATATATTATTATACAATATGAAATATTGTATAATAATATTCACCGTTTAGGGGGGCCTTTAGGCAGTATCACAGCATTAATCCTAATTCTGTGACATTATATTCGAGTTAGGTTAGATATTAGGGTATTAGGTATTAGGGTATTAGAGCTGTATATTCGGGTATTAGACTGTATATTAGGGTATTAGGAATATATTAGGGGCATTAGACTCTCTATTAGGGTATTAGGGGTAGGAAATTAAAATCTAGGTAATTAATTTGACTGAAATCACCTGAAAACGTAACGATTTCGTGTCTAACCTCAGTTAGGTATTAGGGCTGTATATTCGGGTATTAGACTATATTAAAATATTAGAGGTATATTAGGGTATTAGGCTGTGTATTAGAGTATTAGGGTTATTATTATTAAGGTATTAGGAGTATTAGACTGTATATTAGGGTATTAGCGGTAGAAAATTAAAATGTAGGTAACGAATTCGCCATAATCCATGTTTGTTTCCAACCTGCGTTTTGGAAACAAAAAAGGAACCGTTTTTACTGAAACAAAAAGTAAACCCAGGTCTATTAGTTAGACAGAATATTGGGTTAGGTATTATGGTATTAGGTTAGGCATTAGACTGCATATTAGGGTATTAGGGGTATTAGCGGCATTATTATTAGAGTGATAGGGGTATTATTATGGTGATAGTGGTATTATTATGGTGATAGGGGTATTAGACTGTATATTAGGGTATTAGGTGTAGGAAATTAAAATCCAGGCAACGAATCTGCCAGGATCTGACTGAAATCACCTGAGAATGTAACGATTTCTTGTCTAACCCCACAAATGAGCACAGTGGGCGGTAGAAAAGCAAAAAATAATTCGGCAACACTTCGCCATTGTTTGTTTCCAACCTGCGTTTTGAAAACAAAAAAGGAGTAGTTTTTACTGAAAAAACAAAAAGTAAACCCAGTTCTATTAGTTAGATAGAATATTGGGTTAGGTATTAGGGTATTAAGTTAAGCATTAGGGTATTAGGCTGTATATTATGGTATTAGACTGCATATTAGGGTATTAGGGGTATTAGTGGCATTATTATTAGGGTGATAGGGGTATTAGACTGTATATTAGGGTATTAGGTGTAGGAAATTAAAATCCAGGCAACGAATCTGCCAGGATCTGACTGAAATCACCTGAAAACGTAGCGATTTATTGTCTAACCTCACAGATAAGCACGGTGGGCGGTAGACGGGCAAAAAATAATTCGGCAACACTTCGCCATTATGTTTGTTTCCAACCTGTGTTTTGGAAACGAAAAAGGAATAGTTTTCACTGAAAAAACAAAAAGTAATCCCAGTTCTATTATTGTTTTCATACCCATTCACGGTTTTTCTGGCATAGGCTTGTTAGTATAGGCAACAAAAATACAGATTCAGCCCGAGGCCGGCTCTTCTTTGTAGAAAGCTTATTTATTGCAGCAAAATATTTTTATGCCTCGAACCATTCGATCGATACGTATTTAGTTTTTCCTTGTAGCACTGAAATGTTGCTATAGTCACGGAAACATCTATCGTTCCCTTTGACTTGCGTTTTATTTTAAATTATCGGAATATTTCAAATGAAATAACATAGGTTCACGTTTCATTGTATTCGAGTTTAATATCGTACACTGTTTCTGCGCCAGAGATACTGTAATCTGATTTATTTTAAGAATGTAACTGACACCTACCAAGCAATTCAATATTTTACCTTCTCCGATACCACTGATACTACTTACCCATTCGTCGTGGAATTACGTCGTAAACATTTCAATTATGTAATCCGTGATATTTTCACGGCCTGCTCACATGCCGGTAATGTTATTTGAAATTATGCGTGGTTTTGCTTTGATTAATTTCTAGCTATCTTTAATAGGCGTACTCTGTTTCTTGTACAAAATATTTAAAAAGATTTGGAAATATAGGAATGTAAATATAATAAGTAAAAGCAGTTTAGAATTTTTTATAATAATAAAAATGTATCAAAACATGTAGAAATGACGTATTTATTTTTGTTGTGTGAAGTCGAATGAAGTAAAGCTAAGCTGGTTCCCAACGTCTTTAAACTGTATTTCCATAGTCATAGTGTCCTAACGGAACCTTTCTCCTTGTTCCTTGCTAACTGTACCTGTGTAAAAGTATATTTTTAAAGACTTGCGACATCGTAGACTGACAGACACCTAAAAGTTCTTTGGTACTGTCCCAAAATTTCTTTTACTGCATTTAGAAAACAATTCCAAGCCAGTAGTCCTTTTTTTACTCTTTTTAGAAGTTCTGTGGATCCATTATATTTTTAAAAATGTTCAAATTTATCTTTGACGAGCCCCCCCCCCCCGTTTCTTTCTAAGGCAATGTTGCAAATTTCCCTCAATCTGGGGAAAAGTAAAGTGAACGTTGTTTTTGTAAACCTTCATACCGATAAGGAAGTTCTTTGGAGTCATTAGTTTTTCAAAATGTTCTTCCATTGCTCGACTATAAAAAAGTTCTGACAGAAGTGTCTATAGACGCATCAGTTGAAACATGTAATTATGTGAAGAAACGATAACTACGAGGTCATCCTTGGCAAGCACCGTCTTCCCTTCCAAGGCAACGCTGCAACATTTTCAAAATTTCCCTAAATCTGGGGAAAAGTAAATTCGTGAACGTTGATTTTGTAAACCTTCATGCCGATAAGTACCTAAGTTCTTTGGAGTCATTACTTTTCACAAAATGTTCTTTTGTTGCTCGACTCTAAAAAACTTCTGACAGAGGTGACAGAGGCATCAGTTGAAACATCTATTTA
The DNA here is from genome assembly GCF_000390285.2 of Anoplophora glabripennis. Lineage (NCBI taxonomy): Eukaryota > Metazoa > Arthropoda > Insecta > Coleoptera > Cerambycidae > Anoplophora > Anoplophora glabripennis. The sequence goes on from NW_019416314.1 coordinate 518,370, forward strand.
TATGGAGAAACGGGCGCATCTTGGTTATTTTAAGCCCTACGGACCCGGTAACTACGAGGTGACAAGCACCCTTTTCCCTCTCAAGGCAACGTTGCCACATTTTCAGTTTCCCTAAATCTGGGGAAAAGTAAATTCGTGAACGTTGATTTTTCATACCCATTAAATTCTTTAGTCATTATTTTTTTCTAAATGTTCTTTTCTTGCTCGACTCTAAAAAACTTCTGACAGAGGCGTCCATAGACGCATCAGTTGAAACATGTAATTATATGGAGAAACGGGCCCATCTGGGTTATTTTAAGCCCTACAAGCCGATAACTACAAATGTATGTTTGACATATCTTCTCTCCCTTCCCAAGGTAACGTTGCCACTATCTCAAAATTTCCCTAAATCTGGGGAAAAGAAAAAACATTAAGTTTGTGGACCGTCATCCCGATAAGGATAATTATGAGGTGCAATACAGGTTTTTAGAAATAAGACGTAATGGGACTTTTTATAAATAGATGTGAAAATAGTAGTTTCACTTATTTCTGAATCCCTGTCCACCATTGAAATATAAAAATGCATGGTAAACATTTTATGCGATTCTTTGTATAAAAATATAAAAAATAGAGAACGATTCTATTCAATACTTAATCTATCTTTTCAATATTTTATTTAGATGTAGATTTTATTTTGTTGCTGAATGTTAATAAATCCAGCAAAGCCGTGTTTGTACTGTTTTTTTTTTCTTAAAAAAATACCACAAAGCAGTGTTTCTGTCACTTGTATTTAGATAATAATATACCTGCGAAGGTTAAATGATAGAAATACATTTATAGTTCGACGGAAGTGCATTAAATGTCAATTGAATAGAGGTACAAAAAAGTAATGTATTGTTGTAAATTATTAATATGTATAATTTTCCATGAATGTTGAATATTCATTATTTACGTGTCACGTTTACTCTTATTGAATTAAGTTTAGCTTAGTAGCTTAGTAAAAATTTCGGAATAGATGAAACATGTGATATGGAGTCAATATCGTAAAAAAAAATTGTAAAATCCTTATAGTTTCCGAGAAAGAAATTATTGAAGTTGTAGCACTTTCAACCATTCCATAGCTGGACAACTATAGTCTCTAGCGTCATTCGTAATACTGAAATCCGATTTTACAATCGTCTTTGCGATAGTGTTTACAATAGTTTTTTAGTAGTTAGTGTCAAAAATGGCTTGCGTGTATAGCAACCCGGAGTTGCTGAATATCGTTTTAATTTATGTTTAACCAAAACAACGTTTGTATTATGGTGAAGCATTTGTGTTATGGTGAAGCGAGACAACATTTTTTGTGTTAGTTAGTAGAAACTGTGTAAGACGGGTCCAAATGTGTTTACACGTCGGTGGACAAAATTGAACAGTTGTTGTAACACCAGGTATGTCAAATTATTTTATTAAGTAAAACAAATTAATTTTTTTATTTAATAATAACAATAGCGGCAAAAGCAGTTGAATTTGCTGATATAAAATAGGTGCTATAAAATTCTATTTATTTCTTTCCTTGCTAAATTCTTTCAAGGTTTTGGTCCGTTTTTATCACACTTTGCCGCCATGCCGGTCCAGTGCTGTGCAGAAGTGTATTTTTAAATCATTTTCGAACTGCCCTTTTTTATTTTTTCTTTACAAAATTGTATTTGTAAAAGTCCTCTGTACATCCTATTTTTTTTTGGATAGGTTCTGAATCACCCTGTAATATAATATAATATGTATAATATGTATATGTATATGTATAATATGTATATGTATATGTATAATATGTATATGTATATGTATAATATGTCATTCAAATATAATTGCACTACCTCATTTTTAATAAACGGGTTCAATATTACATCTGTTGTTTTTTAAAATAATTTAAAGGTGATTTGCAAAGTATGTAAAACAAGCAGTTCGGAAATTCCGTACAAATTGTACTTATTTTCAAACACACCCTAAGGCATTCCACACACAGTCAGTTTGTTATTGATAAATATTGTCGTTTTTGACTTGACTTGTATGAAATTTGAACTTTTTAGTATGTACAACAATACCTGAACATGAATAAATAGACGATTCTATTATAATTTAACTACAGGGTAGGAAAGTACCGATGGTCTATCGCAAGTTACGTGAGAGCGATAAAGTAAGCCATAGAAATCCATGCGATAGAGAAGGATGGCTATAATGAAGGCGTCTCATAGTCACCGCCCATTTCGCCCTTCCACAAATAAGATCCACTTCTTATTTGTAGAAGGGCGAAATGGGCGTTGACTATTAGACGCCTTCATTATAGCCATCCTTGTCTATTACATGGATTTCTATGGCTTACTTTATCGCTCTCACGTAACTTCTGATAGACCATCGGTATTTTCCTACACTGTATACAAATCTTAACAAGATTTCCATTTTATAACCTTGAAATTACGTCGATTTTTCTGCAGATTGTCACTGGTACGAAATAATTGTCATGATCTGCCTAAAACTACTTTATTTTATTAGTAGTTCTATAGGAACTCATCCTTGATTCAGTCTTTACTACGAGGCATATGTACAAAGTAGGAGTACTGAGATTCTGCTGCTCTGTGGTTTTTGTTTTTCACAAACCGCATTCAAGGTCAAAGTGTTGGAAGCAGAACGCGGCCTCATTTGCTGTCAGTTGAGAACTGTTGTTGTAGCGGCGTATTGAAATGACTGTATTGTGACTGACGAAACGTGGGTGGCTCACTATTCCCCCGAAATGAAAAAACAATCAATGCAGTTGCGACATCCGTCTTCACCATCAGCGAAATAATTCCAAACCGTTGTTTGTACCGAAAAATTATGGCAACTGTGATTTGGGGCTGTTAATGAAGGGAATGACTTGTACATCTCCACAAAGCAACTCTTGGATTCATTCCAAGGAACATCAATTACCTCGCTCTCATCCCTGACCTAGCACCATTTGATTTTCATCTTTTCTCCTCTGAAGGTAGTTATGGGTGGAAAAAGGGTTTCTACCGATGATGAGGTCCTCAGTGGGTGAGGATAATAATAATAACAATGAATATGTAAATTTTTCATAGATATACTACCGTTTCGATTTAAAAAAAAAATACTCCTACTTTATGGATATGCCGCGTGTGTTTTGCTTTGCATATAATTAATCCAGATCAACATAATGAACCTACGTGGATCTCTTCAGATTTATATCCTTACGTGTGCGGACCGCCTAAGGCGCGATGCTATACGCTGTTACAACACATTCGCTTTAACATTCTGCCTGGAATTCGCAATATTTTTCCTCCGCTAATACCGGATGAGCCGTTTCGAATCTAGTTGCACAACACCGAGATTTAATTCCTGTTTAATCGCGTTGTGCAGTTTTTTGAAATTAATTTAACCGATGGGGAAAAGCGCACTGGTTCTTATCCGCCTCGCGAACGCGTGCAATTTATTTTAAAAAATCTACAACAAACTAGGGAAGGAACGAAAAAAAAGGAGCGAGAGCGGTGCGGCAAATTGGATTATCGAATTTGATAAATGCACGGCGGTGGAAGCCTTTGAGTTCGAGCCGAACGGTTATATAAATAAAAGGGAACTGGAAACAAACGAAAATGAAATTATATATTATCTTATTTTTTCAAGATAAAGGTTTCGGGGAAAGCTTAAACCTGGGTTATTTATGTGAGCGGTTCTCTAAAATATTTTATAATGGGATGTGAGAATTCGCAAAACTTTTATGGCCGGTCTTTTATTTAAAGTGTAACTCTTGTTTCGTGACATCAGGTGAGATTTAACGGTAGCGCATATGCTCCAGTTACGGCTATGATCGTTGTCATTTCACAGGGTCTTTAACTTGTAATTGTCGCAAAACGCCTGACAAAATAAGAGGTTCTGAATAAGGTTTTGATATAGAAGAAACAACTAAAACTTTACCTATCTTACAGGGCCATCTATTGTTTCTTTGAAGTTAACCATGTACCATTGGGGCTTACTAAACTGTTGACAGATCAAACCTAACCTTTAAAACACAGCAACTTATTCAGAATTAACCACTCATCCAAAGTAACCAGTCACAATTTTACAGTAGATGTTAAATCAATAGTCCAACCAAATTACACTAGAAGAAAAAAAAAATGTTACCTGGGCTTTTATATGTGGAAATGGTAAAAGGGCTTATAATAAACCTAAAAAAATAAATGCGTGAGCAGGGGCGGCGGAGGGTTGATTTGAAGGGTTGAAAAGTTATGAAAAATTGTATCATTGGGATTTCTGACGAAAGTTGACGTCAAACAAAAAAGTATCCAATACTTGTTGATCATACAAAATTCTACATCTTTTATAGAAGTCACTTTTTAACATAACCTCAAAATTTCCGAGAAAAATGCGAGAAACACGTTTTTTCGTTTTTTATTTCTCATTTCCGCAAAAATAATTTAATTTTGACGAAACTTGGTGAAAGTATACCCTTCTCTGTCTTAAATAACTTCAAATTTTTTTTGTTAAAAAAATCGGAAGGTTTCTGAAATATTCATTTTCTCGGCCTGAAACACTTTTTTTTCAAAGAAAAATTCTACTTAAAAAAATCATCGTACAGTATTCTGCCGGTAATAATTTTTTTCGTTTTGACATATATACTTTTTGGTGAAATAAAAAAATCTGCATTAACCGTTCAAAAACATGCTCAAAAATGCAAAAAGAAATAAAAGTGACTTGCAACAATGAATTTTTCAGTTATTGTTGATAATTTGTTTAAATTTAAAAAAAAAAGATGAAAAACTCATTACACCATTCAATTGTACGGAAAAAAATAAAAAAAAAACTGTGTTTTACTGTTTGACCCAAAACTTTATTTTATTGCTATAAACATCTAAGTCGAATTACAAATGCACAAATGATAAATTCTCTGGATGATTTGTGATTTCAGCAATACAAAGTATTAACTGCAAAGTCTACTGTTGACGCGAATTCCGAAAACCCGAAATTTTGCAAAATCGTCTAATTTTTTTCTGGCTTTATTTGAAAACGAATTTTAAATAAATTGCCTATATACATTGCCACTTTTTTCGCTCTATTCAATGACGTCAACATTTTTGCAATTCGACGTTACGTCTTCGAGGGGCCATCATCAGATAAATTTTTTTTAAATATATCGCTGCTATTTTTATGTCAAAATCTCGTCATTTTTAATTCTGTATTAGATGATATTACTATTGTAATCGAAAAAGGTTTTTAGGTATCATTAAAAAATTTTCCTGAGTACGGCTCTGAACGCTTTCAAAATATCTGTATCTATTGGAGGAGAGAGAGAGAGAGAGAGAGAGAGAGAGAGAGAGGGAGGAGAGAATAAAAGTCAATACAGCACAAAATATCCAACAGTTTTTTTAATCCATAATTTAAAAAGTTGTAGGTACCTAATAAAAAAATAATACGAATTTATGAAATATTTTATTATTACTAATTCGTATTGCTAACAGTAGTAAAAAATAGTTGGATATTTTGTGCGGTATTGACTTTTATATTGTTATGACTTCATCCAATAGATATTTTGAAAGCGTTCAGAGCCGTAAGTACTCAGGAAAAATTTTAAATTATAGCTAAAACAAGCTTCACTATGTTTATAGCAATACTGTACAAAAATAGTTTTGGGTCAAACAATGAGACAGTTTTTTTTATTTTTTTCCGTAGAATTGAATGGTGTAATTAGTTTTTGAACGTTTTTTTAATTTAAACAAATTATCAACAATAACTGAAAAATTCATTGCTGAAAGTCACTTTTATTTTCTTGCATTTTTGAGCATGTTTTTGAACTGTGATTACAATTTTTTTTATTTCAACAAAGAGTATATGTCAAAACGAAATTGCCGGCAGAACTCTGTATGATAATTTTTTTAAGTAGAATTTTTCTTTGAAAAAAGTGTTTCAAGCCGAAAAAAGTTAATATCTCAGAAACTTCTTGATTTTTTTATCTAAAAAAATTTTGAGATTATTTAAGACAGAGAAAGGTATACTTTCACCAAGTTTCTTCAAAATTAAATTATTTTTGCGGAAATGAGACATAAAAACGAAAAAACGCATTTTTCTCGGAAATTTTGAGGTTTTGTTAAAAAGTGACCCCTACAAAAGTTGTAGATTTTTGCATGATCTACAACTTTTGTATTACATACATTTTTGTTTGACGTCAACTTTCGCCAATGATACAATTTTTCATAACTTATCAACCGTCCGCCGCCCCTGCTCACGCATTTATTTTTATTTCGTTTATTATAAGCCCCTTTACCATTTCCACTTATAAAAGTCCAGGTAACAATTTTCTTTTTTTTCCCTCTAAATGAGTTATTTTGATCCGTCTACAATGGGAGATGTTGCACAAAAATTAATATTTTTGAATAAAAATGTCGCGGCGTGTTTAAATCGTTTAATAACAGACAATAACTAAAAAATATTTCCGTAAAATATTAAAAAAGAATTGTTTATGCACAAAAAGTATTATAAGTGTAAGTAACAGTACAGGGCATCTCAAACTATGGGTCTTAGTATAGGAGTCAGATAGGGTTCCGCGGCCAATCAGAGTGACACAGCTGCAAACAACTTATTCGTAAGTATTTTGATCTTCTGAATTCAAAAAACTTGGTCGGAAAGCCTGAAAGTGGTCAGTTTAATTGTTATTAACAAATTAAATGTTTAAATGGCTGTAAAATCTTTATTATTATAGCTAGTACATTTTTTTATGAATTAATAGTTACGTTTTCTCATAACAAACATATATTTTTTTGAAAATTAAAAAAAGATTAACCTTAACCAAAGTTATTGCAAATTTAGTGCAAATATCTTACATTTTCCCCAATTTTTCCATATCTCTGGTTCTATTGGACGGATTGAGACGCACGACATCTCATTTTAAAGCTTGAACTTTATTTTACAAGATAGGTAAGTTCCATTTATTAATTTATTTATTTAACAATTCATGGCTGCTTAGAAAGTTGTGAAATTTCACCGAAAATGCTGGTTTTCTTTGTTTGTAAGGCTTTTTTTATTATTCAACTTCGATGAAAAGCCAAAAAAGTTACCGGATACTGTTCCTCGCACCTAACAATTATTTGATGCCTTATAGTTATTAGTTTTTCTTTATCAAAACCCGTGAAGACGCGCGTACGTCGAGAGCTATGTACGCGCGCTCGATGGAAAGTTCAGAGTGCAAGTGCACTATATACTTATATGTTTTTGATGTTAATATATTTATTCAACAAGAATTACAAACTCCTACAAACTATTTGATCCATTTTGGAAAAGGTAAAATGTAGTTCATTGTAAATTTCATTGTCCAAAGCATTAATAAAATTTATCATACAACCGGTAGTTTAAATATTTTTTTTAATAAACTTTTATTAGAGAAATTTGTCTGTATTACTTTCCGTTTAAAAGTTATAACCAATATCGTCCCAAAGAGTCTCAAAAGAAATACCTACCATCTAAAAATTACATTAACGGTGGAAGGATCAAGTAGTCGTTGGAAAATAATCGAATGTTCTTTGTTTAAAGTGCATAATTGTCACAAAATACTTGCCATTACTCAATACCAACGTCAAACGTATAACTTTTGTTCTTACAAAATGTTTTCTCATTCAGAAAAAGTTGATATGTTGCTAATTTACGGCGTCACAAAAAAAATCAAGAAGAGCTGTAGAGTTATATCGAGAAAGGTATCCAGAGCGCCTCACTACTGATCATAGAACCTTTACAAGATTAGAGGCGACCTTACAACGAAATGAAGATGCATGCATCGGTAGGCTTTTATTTTGGACTTATTTTTATGAACATACATTGAACAACGTGAGTTCCTACAAGAAGAACTTCCTACACTTATGGAGAATTTAGATAACACTTTCCCAGAAAAATTGATGAGGCTTAATGTATCTATTCAGTGGCCGGGAAAGTCACCAGATCTAATACCTTCGATTTTTTTTATGGGGGGGTTTTACAAAAATAAGGTTTACAAAACACCTTCTCGAGATATTAATCATTTGAAAGAAAAAAACACAAACGCTTATAATGAATTAAACTGCGAAATGTTAATAAACTCAGCCCACAAAGAAGTCAGGCGAAGATTGGATATGTGTCTTGAAATGAGTGGCAGTCATATGGAGAATAGATTGTAATATGTGTGTAGTATGAAAGAATTTGCCTCGTTTTTTGAGTTTAGTTATTGTTATCATCTCCTTTTGTTTTAACTGTATTAAAGGATTATCGAGTTTAATCTTTTTATTTATTCTTAATGGCATTTATGCACTTTAAACAAGGAACATTCAATTATTTCCCAACGACTACTTGATCCTTCCACCGCGAATGTGATTTTTAGGTGGTATTTCTTTTGAAACTCTTTACGACGATATTGCATATAACTTTTAAATGGGAAGTAATACAGACGAATTTCTCTAATAAAAGTTTATTAGAAAAAAGAGAGCTTTTGAAAAAAAATGTGGGTATGTTTCTGGAAAAACTATAATTGATGACGTCATTAGTCGTTTCTGTCAAATCCTAAATACTTTCGATTGAAAATGAAGCTTACTTCATCCCATTTAACACCAAGTTTTTTTTTTAATTTCAAACCCACATATCGAAAACGGCACGTCTGTGCACTTCCTCGTGAGACACTCTGTATACAATTTCACTGTCCTCCCTACTGTATTAATACAAGCTTCGTCCACGTTTGAAATTCGATCCCGTATATGATATGATAAACCGTATAGCTTACAGTGTGATATCATCTTCACGATATCAATATTCTTCACTTGTTGGCAATACAGTTATCAAATTGCTTATTTGTCCTGCTGGGACATTACCAGCATTATAATTTTAACGGTTGTTGCGAGCGCTTTGCCGGTGACAGTTACATATTTTCTAGAAGAAAACATGGCTAACAGCGCACTTGTTTTAACAGTACGTACAAATATAACCGCGGTTGCACGTTTCGAAGACTGCTGTTGTTCGTCGAAATCTACACGACTATTTAAAACGTTATATACGGCTGTTCAAAGACATTAGAGTTGACCTGTAATGTTGCTTTTGTTGTTAATTCAGGGAATAACAGATTTTTATTGTGTTTCAACAAGGATATTTTTATTAACAGGTACATTTACGAAATTGTAACTAAAAATGTTTCTATTTTCGTGGGAAAATTACAAAGGTAGAAAAAATTTCGAAAGTAGAAATCGAGCTATACTTTTCTGTAAGTTTTTTTTGAATTCCGAATTCGAATCTACCTCCATCACGTTAAGTTTTCGAGATATCCTAACCTAAAAGCGAGGAAAGCTTGGTTTTTCGTTATATTTGAGGCTATGTTACATCACGAGATAATTATACTTTTCCCCTTCAAAACCCACTGAAATGTATCTAGAAATTTAGATGTAGACTCAAACAGAGACACGGATCAAATTACAAACACCTAAATTCTTCAGACTTTTGGAGTCGCTGATTACGAACCCTAAATCAGATTAATAATAATAATATAAATTTATTCATGCAAGCCTAGTACAGGATATGGAACCTCAAATAAACATAGAAATAAAAAAAAAACAGATTATAGTACAATTACTAAAACTAGTGCACATTTACAACCACAAAAAATATTATAAACAAACAGCACCCATAAAGCTATAAAAGATCAAGCAGTTAAAAGCTTTATGACTTGCATAATCTTCTAGAATGAATAAACACAATTTTTGACTAGAAATGAGCCTAACTCCTTTTTTAAATAACAGTACATTGGTGTGGTGGTTAAGGAGGTTTATCGGGTACGAGGGTACGTCTAAAGTCTAACGAGAGTTTCTGCAGATTCGCTAGTGACTAAAGTAGTAAGCCTTTAGATTTGGCACCGTTGCACTTGGCTGGCTTTGTTTGGATGCCTAAGCTTGAAATATACATCATATGTCACACCTTCGAATCTCAAATAATACGCTACTTTGAGAACCGCAGCGTTGCCGCTATCACTCATATGGAGGTTAAGTTAGTCAACGACAGCAGTTTGAAGGAGAATTATTATAAATTTTGTATCTTACAAGTACCTAATCGATTTCTACGAGCTGTCATACGATTCATTAGATATCGGTTTCCTATTCATACAAGTTGCTGTGGAAACTGTTCGTTAATTGTTGCGCATTTTAAGTGGAAAGACAAAAAACTCTGCATTCTCATAAGACTATATACTAAATCGTGAAAAATTATTTTATTAATATCTCGTCTCTTAGGTATCCAAACTAGTCATAATTTTTTTGGGGGATTTTCTTCATATTGATAAGCTTATATTTATTTTTTTATGAATATTTGTTCGTCAATTCTAAATCAGATAAACTTCCTTAATGATTAATTAATTGAAAATTGTTCCACATAGGTAGAGAGGCCCCTTTTGGTAATGGTTAACTTGTGATTTCTTCAATAAATTTAATTATTACCTTTTGTATTATGAGAGTGTATCATGTCATCTTGTCTAAAAAGTTCATGATGGTTTACGACAAATAATGCTGATTCATAGATCTGTATGCAAGCTAAAGGGAAAATTTTATTCTCCTTAAATGTTGTACGGCAAAATTCCAAGGGATTCACAGAAATAATTAGTCTCAGAATTATCTTTGTGTTTAAATGAGACTGTAAGTGTGACTGTATTTAAATGAGACTGCAAGTGGGACCGTGGGACCAATTAAGTGCGATCGTTTAAGTGAGATCGTTTAAATGGGATCGTTTAAGTGAGACTGCAGTATTAGGGCATATTCGTTTTTTTTTAAGTGATATAATGAGTTTTTGTTGGGTTGATAATAACTTTATTTTTAGAACACCACGTAAAAATTGATCAATTGTGGCATTAACTTTAGTTTGAAACTCATCCGCAGACGAAGCACTAATACAGATTGTATTGTCATCTGCATAAAGAATTAAATTTATTCCTTGGACAGTTACATACTACTCCAAGTCGTTCATAAAAAGTATAAACAATAAAGGAGATAAAACATTCCCCTGAGGACCTAACTAACGAGCGTTCAAGTAAAAACGTGGCCGAAGTTGGCTCTGACACATTGGACGTAGGGAGTAGCTTATAGCGACCAACTTAACCTCATTTCTCAACGAGCTGTATAGCAGCTGTCAGTTTCAATAACGTTAATGACTATATAACTTTATTTTAAAGAATAATCGTGATAACAATAACAAACAATTAAAGGAGCTGCGGAAAGTGTCCCCCTCCTTGTTATAACAATAAATTAAAGCAGCTGCTGAAAGTGTCCCCCTCCTTGTTCCAAGCACTTTTCACACCTGTTCCTCAAAGAATTAAAGACATTTTCTAAGATGCTCGGGGTATTGTTAATTTCACGAATCTTGTCTATAAGTCGAGCCTGCAGATGGTTTAAATCAGGAATAGGCAGTTCAAAAATAGTGTTTTTAAGGTAAGGCCACAAAAAGAAATCACACGGCGTAATATCACATGACCTCGGTGGAAATTCATGTTCAGCATTGAGACTTATTAGTCGATTTTGGAAAACTTCCCTCAACATATTCATCGTCTCGCCTGCCGTATGTGCCCTTGCGCCATCTTGTTGAAAGTAAAAGTTTGTAATTTCGTTTTCTTCCAGCTGGTTAACAAAAGGAGCGATAATTTCTTCTCTATACCTTTGCGCAGTAAGAGTACCATTAAAAAAAATAGGTCCATAAATCCTCCTTCGATTGAGAGCACACCAAACTCCAATTTTTTGAGCGTGTAGAGGGCCCTCGACAAAAAAGTTATCTGGTTTTTCAGAAGACCACATTCTCATATTCTGTGAGTTTACGTAACCACTTAAATGAAACCAGGCTTCATCAGAAAAAAAGGTGATATTATGAAGTTCACCGTAGTTGTTTAAAAACCATTCACAAAATACAGCCCGTCGCGGAAAATCAACTTCATGAAGTTCTTGCTGACAAGTTAAACGATAGGAGAACAAACGCAAATCTTTTTTTAACACTGTGTGGCAGGTACCGACTGATACTCCCACCATTTGTGATAAAACACGTACAGAAGTTCTTGGCGCATTTTCCATTATTTGTTGGACATTTTCTTTTAATTCTTCAGTCCGCTTTTTAGGTCGGCCGCTTCCTTCTTTTCTTGTTACACTGCCCGTTTCACGAAAAACATTAACACAACGCTGAACTGCACTTTGAAAAATTTTGTACTCAACAACGCCGGGAAATTGATTTTGAAATTCTATGAAACATTCCTCAATAGAATACTTCCATATTCCATCAATCTTGCGTCCATTTCTAAAGTAGGACTCTATGATAAACACTTTTTGTTCTTGAGAAAACACCATTTTAAACGCTTTTTAAAACGAAAATATTCAAATTGATAGCGGCGATATAGCGCTTTGACAGATGACGTTTAAGTTCATTTGCTATACGCTACGCCCTACGTCCAAATTTTCAGAACCAACTTGACCACGTTTTTATTTGAACGCTCGTTATTATTGTGTAATTTCCTCCGACTTGGTTTATATTCTCTTTAAATTTTAATTTAAATATTATTATGTAATATTATGTATTATGTATTATTATTGTGTAAATTATTTTATTAATTTTTACGCATGTTTCTATTAAAATATAATAATAAATGTCCACTATTTTTGTAATCGCGCGCTATATGGATTCTCTTTTGTGTATAGTTACATGCTTTTTATTACGGAAAACACGTATGTGGCTTAACGCGAAACACGAGTAGGTATACGAAACAAGAGCTACCAAATAAAATTTACATAAATTTAATACACATTAACTTCTTTGTTACATGGAAGTTTATTCTCTTTAACTGGAAAATTTTGTTATGAGAAATTTGAAGCTGCTGTGAAAGCAGGTCTGCATTTTCTACTCGAATACTTCGAATGATAAAACTGAAACAACAGTTGTAGTAATATCAGCTAAGTATTATCTGTTTATAAAAACGTTTCCATTTGTTTATGGTTACACAAGGCGATTCACAATTTATCAGTAAAATGTAGAGGATTAAAAATATAGTGGACATCATCCAAAGAGTGTAATAAAATATTTACAAATTTCGAGAAAAAAATGTTATAGTTAAAAACACTACTACATAGCTGGACCAATATTGTGTGTCGATTTAATTTGACACATTTTTCTTCAGTATTACTGTGGTTTTAGTAGTACCCTTATTACTGTGATTTATTGTTTACATCAGTCCCATAAGTATTCAAAATGGTCTGTGCGTGTAGTAATGCAGAATTAATGGATATTGTTCAGTCTCAGCTACACACTCTCCGCACTTGTAATGAATTTTTACAATGTTGACTCGCTCATCCATCGAATGGCGCTTCATTTTGTCTAACCGCAACGTGTTTACTGCAACATGTGACCTAGTACAATGCTGCCAACTCTTCGGAATGAAAACGGTGCGCAATGAGACACTTTTATGTTAACCATTGTTTAATAATTCATGTTTTGGAACGATAAAATTAGCAACTAAATTGTTAAAACTAACAGCAACTATGGGAGGGTGTTAGTCATAGTATCTTGGAGCCATTGGTTATAATCCTAGTATTTATCCAGCCATTTAGAACTGCATAAGATCTTATTCTTTATTTTGAGACTTTTGCGATGTTCATTTGCTTGAATTGATGAAACTTGTAGATTGTAGAGAATATTCTAAACTAATTGGAAGTAATTTTAATTTAAAGCGTTTCAGCATATTTTAACTTTAATTTAAAACGTTCCGGCACCTACTTAGAATAATCTGTATACATTAAAAATTAACAATGGAAGTGGAGTAGTTATAAATCTGTCGGTCTTGCGAAACGTGGTTTAACTAAGGCGGTTTTAAGTTTCACCTTAATCGTCGCGAATGGGCGCTGGAAAGATTAAGGAAAACTGTTATTTACAATCGCGGTGCAATTAGAAGGGAATAATACGCTCGCGGCGACATATGCAGCCCGGATTTAGCGACCCCAATGAATCATTTTAAAGCGGGCAGTTTAAAAATGGGTTTATATAAATCAGAACTCCGCGAATTACCGAAAATTTGAACGAAAAAACACTGCGGGAGGGTGGAGTAAAAGGGAATCCGTGTTCGTACCAAATGGACACATCTACTCGATTTTTTTCTCGGCGTTAAGTTATACTGCGGGATCCGTTTGATTAAATTTGACCTTTTTATGGGTTTCCTTTTTCTGGGATTGTGCGGGACCGAATTTGACGTAAAGCTTTGTGCGATATTATGGAAGAAGAATAACCGCGGCTACTGGGGGCTTTCCGAATTGAAATAAACGATGTTGATTTTCTTCATAAGCCAATACATTCATAAATCTATACCTACACAATGTGATTGATTGACATTGTTCTCTTGAAATATTAGTATTAATAAATCCCCAGATGAAGAATGAGCGCGCGGGTAAACGTGTCACAAACACAGCCGCACAGGGCAACCTGGACATAAATTCAGTTGTCAACAAATGGCCTAGCAGTGCAGTGCAGCAATGCGGAATTTGGTGTGATTCAGGTAATTTTAATTTATTATAGGCACCTTCTATTAATAATTCATATTACAATTGCGAAAGAGAGAAAGAAGAGTTTGTCAGTGTTAGTTTTAGGATATTCCAAGTTGACATCTGTTATCTTTTGTGTTCGCTTTACTGTTAAATCCACATTAGTTGTAATGTAAAAGGTATAGAAGAATTTCTCGTTGTTGAAACCATGTATTACGGCTCAGGAATATCTCGGCTAAATAAAGAAAACCTGCGGTGAAGTAATAATCCAAAAAACCTCACCATAACAACGTCCAAATAATCATAGGTATAGAAAATAATGTAGGTACTTACCAAAAAGCAAAATTCAGTAATTTTTAAACGCACGAAGAAAGGAAATAGTGGTACGCAAAACACTCCAACACGGTCCAATTCCAGATACCAACACCAACTGAATTGTGTATTGCTGCACAGCTTAGTACTCGTGTTACACGCTATTTTTTACCTTTAGCAGAATACTTTTTTAGGGACGTCTATAAAACTCATAAAATTTTATTGCTAGGCGTTTTTGTACATGTTCAACTGACTTCGGAAAGACTTTACATCCGCTACTGATTCTCAATTTGCTTCAGTTTAATAAAAGTGATACATATTTTTTAATTTCCATCCATTTTTCAATTTTATTAGAGGAAGTAAATAACAAATGTTTTATTATTACAATCTTTTTCGTTTAGAGGGTATCAGATGTAACTGAAATTGATGTGATATATACCGGGTGATTTTTTTAACGTGGAACTTTAAATTATCTCCGGAAATAAGCACTTTACGAAAAAAATGTCGATAATCAAAATTTAACTCCACGGAGGTAATTGTTAGCACCCTGTTTAGACCCTGAAAGGCTTATTAGATGACGTATGAGTCTATATGCAGGTGTGAGGACAGTGACGTCATTCTAATATGTGTTGCTAGTTGTAAGATGTGGAGGAGAGGGGAGGGGAGGAGTTAGTTGGAAGCGACATTTATGTAAAAAAAGGCAGGAACATGCAGTTTGTAGAATGATTGTAAAGAGAGCATACGTTTAGTTTTCAATAAATAAATATATTTATGGTTTTATTGGTTTGTTTCGTTTATTAACCAAGCCCGAGGCATTACATAATATATTATTGCTAAAATTAGTCCCTCCCCTCCCTCGTAGTAGGTGCTCCAAAATAATATCGTGCCAAATTTAGCAAATTTATATCCTGCTCAAGCAAACCCTCAAGTTCCAACCGATGTGATATGGATCCAGCAGGACGGAGCACCATCACATTGTCGAATCAATTGTCCGGCAATACCTCGACTTAACATTTCCAAATCGGTAGATAGGCATGCGAGGATCGCTAGAATGGCCAGCACGTTCTCCTGATCTTACACTCTTAGATTTCTTTCTATGAGGACGTGAAAAATTTGGCATAAATCNAAATTTTATTGCTAGGCGTTTTTGTACATGTTCAACTGACTTCGGAAAGACATCCGCTACTGATTCTCAATTTGCTTCAGTTTAATAAAAGTGATACATATTTTTTAATTTCCATCCATTTTTCAATTTTATTAGAGGAAGTAAATAACAAATGTTTTATTATTACAATCTTTTTCGTTTAGAGGGTATCAGATGTAACTGAAATTGATGTGATATATACCGGGTGATTTTTTTAACGTGGAACTTTAAATTATCTCCGGAAATAAGCACTTTACGAAAAAAATGTCGATAATCAAAATTTAACTCCACGGAGGTAATTGTTAGCACCCTGTTTAGACCCTGAAAGGCTTATTAGATGACGTATGAGTCTATATGCAGGTGTGAGGACAGTGACGTCATTCTAATATGTGTTGCTAGTTGTAAGATGTGGAGGAGAGGGGAGGGGAGGAGTTAGTTGGAAGCGACATTTATGTAAAAAAAGGCAGGAACATGCAGTTTGTAGAATGATTGTAAAGAGAGCATACGTTTAGTTTTCAATAAATAAATATATTTATGGTTTTATTGGTTTGTTTCGTTTATTAACCAAGCCCGAGGCATTACATAATATATTATTGCTAAAATTAGTCCCTCCCCTCCCTCGTAGTAGGTGCTTCAAAATAATATCGTGCCAAATTTAGCAAATTTATATCCTGCTCAAGCAAACCCTCAAGTTCCAACCGATGTGATATGGATCCAGCAGGACGGAGCACCATCACATTGTCGAATCAATTGTCCGGCAATACCTCGACTTAACATTTCCAAATCGGTAGATAGGCATGCGAGGATCGCTAGAATGGCCAGCACGTTCTCCTGATCTTACACTCTTAGATTTCTTTCTATGAGGACGTGAAAAATATGGCATAAATCAAATTTGCATAAAAAAATCTCTCAAATTAACGATAATTTGAGTTTTGATTAAACAAATCTTCGACCTGTCCTTGTTGTTCTCGGGCTAGGCTCTGTAGGGGCGGACCTGTTATCAGGACCCATAGGCCCTTCTTTAATGTTGATATTGGTTTTTGTTGCTGATTTTAAGGACGTTACCGACGAAAATGTTCCTCAGACAATGGTGGCTCTGTAGCTAGTCGCATCCAGTGCTTCCAAACATTTCGCCGTTCTTCGCTACCGGCATATTTGTGGTGACTCTGTAAAAGCTTCGCCGAGACCGAGTTTTCAGGGGTTTTCAGATATTTAAAAAAGTAATTACCTTTAGTGTCTGTTTGTAATGGTGTCTTGTTTTAAACATTAGTAAAACTTCGAAACAGATAAAATTATTTTTCCATATTTGTAATTTGTATCATGATGGCATGTTTAACAAACTGAATCATCGCAATACTCGTGTTTGTGTAAGTGCTTTAACTGACTGCAATTAAATGCAGACTTTGCTCTACTACAACCCATGCATTTCTTTGTTTACATAACTCCGAACTCAAGTAATAGCGGCTTTAAATTGAGGAGACTGATGCGCGTAATGAACTGAAACGCTGTTTGTCTAAAAACTTCCAAAGACAAATATTTGACTTACTGTGACTAAAACCTGATTATTTTTTTCTTTAGAGTATACATCAGACATCCGAACAAACAATGTTATTGAACGACTTTCTTCTTATTAGACTAGCTTTATATTATTCCCTTTTACTTACGTTTGCGAAATTACTGACATTACACTTTCTGTCGGCGGCTAAAAAATTTTAAGGCGATTTGATATTTTCTATGTAAAAAACTAACTAGTTTCACTCTCGGTTAGCTAACGCTTGCCAGCCGATATCAAGCTTAAGTTTGTCGTGCTTGACCATAGCTGTTTATTTTACCGAGATAGGAAATTTCACAACGCTGAAATTACAACAACAGTTAAACGCCTAAATAAATATGCATGTGTTGCGACATGCCGTGCCCAGTTAATTTTATAGTGTTTAAAAGTTCCTGATTATATTTAAAATTAACATTGCGCAACTCATTGTCAGTTTTGCCTTTCTTTTAGTGGCTGTTAATTTTGTTTTTTGAATTTTCCACAAAGGAGCTAGAGAGTAAATAATTAACGTTCACTGACAAATTACGTTAGTAAAAAACAGTCACAGTCTGTAAACTTGGATATTTGTTGGTTACAAATATTAAAAGATGTCAGTAATGGTAGAATAATATGCTATTTCTAGCTACGGTAGCAGATAAACAACAAAATTTAAACTTTAAATGAAGTTGATAATGGTCCTGGAGAGACGAAACGTTACATATAAAAATTGATTATGCCACTCGATAGAGGGCAAAAAGTTGACATGAGAATGAGAAAGTGTTCTTTTTTCAATATCACCTCAAACAAGGCTGAAATGAAACAAAAACGGATTTCCAAAATTTCGTTTTTTTTTTCAAATATTTGGAAATCTAATCATGTTAGCCTTGATTTTTTAGAGGCATAATGTTGGTCCCCTGATTACGCAACTTTGCCCCCATTTAAACTAGTTTGTATCTCTTACCGTTTTCGAGATCCATATAGTGAGAAGCGAATTTGTAACAGCCTGTATAACATATACATATTTTTATCTTTTATTCGTCTTATCAGGTAAATATAGTTGCGTAATATAATCCTTGATAATCCTTTTGGATTTGGCAATAGTTTAATTAAATAATTTTTGATATTTTTCCTCTATATTTCAAACCTTAATATAAATTCACTTTAGTCATTAGCTGTAATTGATCATAAAGAATAACGAAATTGTCTAATAATTAAATATAGGAACCTCGATAGAAACTTGGATTATGTAGTCATTTAATTAAAATTTTTAAAACTTACTTACTTTAAAATCTCTAAAAGGAATATAAATGTATTAGAGCTAGTAATAATAAAGAACTGTAATACTAAAAAACTTTTTATAAGTTTTATTGAATTCTGTGAAAATAATTTACTTATGCTCGTAGTTGATATTATTATATCCGCCGTATTTTTAAGTCTGACGTCAATACTAATAATGGGATCGATAATTTATTGAGATTGTAATGCTTTTATAACCTTTAAACTTAATTTTTCGCACAGTTGCACAAGATATTTTTTATTTACCTACTTTATAATAATTACTCTTTGTATAGTGTTTAATAGTATTAAACTGAATCTAATATAAATCGGTAAAGTAATAGATTCTGTTATTGTTTCGAATTCGTTGTTTTTTTTTGAAAATAACAAACAATTAAAAATTCACTTTTTTCTAAACAAGATATGTTGCTAAGAATAAAACGAACAATGTTATACTTCAAAGAAATAATTTCGCTATTAAAACTATTAGCATAAAATAAAAATGTATGAATGTAGTTTTAATTGCATTATATGGGAAAATTTTCTAACCAAAGGAATTGCACAACTGTGCAATTGCTTAATGAATTATGTATATATTTTTTCCCGTATATATTTCGATTTTGCTTGAGTGAATGGCAAATTCACGTTTACTCTTTGTCTAGGTTAGTATTATAGACCAGGAATATTTAAATTGACCGGAAGTGGCAATTTGCAATTAGATTTAAAAATAGTTGAACCATACGTACCTACTACACAGCAAATCTTGCTATACATATAATATTCAGTTATCAGTGCATAGAAGTCGTAGAACTTCGAATGAGTATATCAGATTTTTTTTTTAATTTAAATATAAAACGTCATGTACATATATGTGTATATATTTACAACGTAAACAAGACACATATGCCTACACTTAACATTTATGTCCACGTATGATAATATTGCTAATTTATAAATGATTTCGTGGCTTGTACTTTATAGTTTTCTCGCTAAAAAAAGTTATGGGATATATCATGATAAGCGATTATATTTTGCAATTACCTTAATACCTCCGATGTATGATATTAAATAATAAACTTTCACCTACGACTTTACTTTGTTTATTAAGTACCGATTATTATTAGGAGTACCTCGCTTATTATTGTATCCATCAACAATCTAGCAGCTAACTAAACGCATCTTTAAATTTATCTTTAAATGCATTGGCATTTAGCAAGTCGTGCTACAATTATAACAGCGCATCAGCTCTAAAAATATTTTGTTAGATCATCAGTGATGATGAACTATCTTTCTCCTCTCACGTAATAGTTGCTGTAACACACCCCATATAGTACCTTGTGTAAACTACTTTAAAAATTATACTACTTTAGAAATTATTCAATCACGGAGAGAATAAAAAGACCTGCGTTCGCTTCTAACGTCTATTTTTTATCATCCTTTTATAATATCGTAGGGCCAGCAACAAGGCCCTTCCAAGTATCTTAAACCTAAACAAAACATTAGCCGAGCGGTGACGCTCGGCGTTAACATAAACACATATATCATTTACTAATAAACCTCACAGGGCGATCTTCTGCAAATGGTACAGGGAGTCCTAATCCACAGAGTGATTACAGTCGGCCCACTGCGATCGTTTACACTTGTATTTAAAATACCAATTTCACGAGCATGTGGGATAATGCATGGTCGGCATTCGCGTATTATTTATTTACTAATTGTTTATTTTCTTGTCCTCTATTATGTATTTGAACGAACGCACTTGTCTTAGAAACACCATATACAAGGTGATTCAGAACTTATCCAAAAAAAATGTTTGAAGGTACAGCGGACTCTTACAAATACAATTTTGTTAAAGAAAATCAAAAAGGGTAATTCTAAAATGACTTAAAAATACACCTCTGCACGGTACTGGAACCGCAAGGCAAAGCATGTAGTCGGCGACCGGCACGGCGGCAAAGTGTAATAAAAATGAACGGACAAAAATTTAAAGAATCTTTCCCAAGGAAAGAAGTAAATAAAATTTTATAACACCTACTTTATATCAGCAGGTTCAACTGCTTTTGCCGCTATTATTATTATTAATTAATAAAATTAATTTGTGGTTTTAATTTCTAAAATAATTTAACATACCTGATGTTACAACAACTGTGTAAAATTTTATCCACCGACGTGTAAACATATTTCGGCCTGTCTTACTCAGTTTTTTACGAACTAACACAAACGATGTCTTGCGTCACCATAACACAAATGTTGTTTTCCTTTACCATAAATTGAAACGATATACGTCAATTCAGAGTTGCTATACACGTAAGCCATTTCTGACAATTGAAAAACTAATGTAAACACTATCGCAACGAAGATAAATTGAATTTCAGTATTCGGAATCGACTGGGGCCACGTGGGCGAATAACGCCCAGCGATGTAAAGGTTGAAAATACTACAACTTCAATGATCTTTTTCTCGTAAACTATAAGGATTTTACAGAAATATTTTTTACGGTATTAATTCCATTTTACATGACGCATCTATTACCAATTCTATTTTGGATAAGTTGTGAATCACCCGGTATAACATCCCATAAAATGTGCTATTGCGATTTCTTTGTTAGTTTTTGAGATTGTGTAATCGAAATCGCAACTCGAATTAAATCTAGCCAACAAAATTATAGCGTTTCTTACATCATTGCCACTTTCTTTGTTTTATTAAACAAGTGAAAGTTAAGAACAAACTCTAACTGTTTTGTAGATATTTAGAAAATTTTGACTATAACTCTAATTTTCTTTCCATGCTACTGCAGACAAAAAAAAATTGTTGATTGCAATCAGCTACAAATTAATGTCTATAGGAATCAACAAAAAAATATTGTAAAAATGCATACAAATACACATATACAAAAAATTGTGAATTTACAAAAATCTGTAAATTTACCAAAACCACACTTTAAGTACAACAAAATTGTAAGTTATACAAATTACAATTTTTTTTGTGAATTTATTGGTAATAAAATGCCCATTACTTTATAAGTAAAATTACAAAAAATTGGTTTCCATGTAGAGGTGGTCGAAAATATCCACAAAATGATCAGTGCTTTGTAACTCGAAAGTAAATGAAGGTATCTGATTTGATAGGTGAAATAATAGTTATTTATACCATAAAGAAGGTAAGTACTCGTAAATACCAGTCGAGGATGATTTTGCGCCCGATTGGAGCGAGGGCTAGCAATAGAGTCCGAGACTGGTAAATTATACTTAACTGCTGCGTGGCTATAACATTTTATCTGCTACCACAGTTCTTTATGGTTCATGAAATAAAGATTAAGTTTTATTTTTTAACATTTTTTAATCAATTCATTTTGCCACTATTCGAAATCTTGCAAAGTCGCCTTGGTTGTTTGGACTTTGTTGTTTTTAAGGTGTCTATAAACAAAGATACATAAAAGTTGCGATTTTACTACTTTTAAATTATTTTTCCTAAATGAGAGATTTTCAAATAGAAAGTATAGCAAATGATGCCTGCGAATTTTTATTGCTCGAGAAGTCGAAAATACGCAACGGACGAGCCTATAGAAATTTCAAAGAATGGTGCCAAAACAAAAATACTGGTCATTCTGAAATGTCACCGCTAGCATATTTCATGGAGAAATCAAGAACTTTAAAGTCACCAGCGATTTTGTGAATACTCAATGATTAAGTCAACTATTTTCATAGAGGAGAACGTGGATATATCAAAATACCCCAAGCTGAGAGTATTTTTGAAACGTAAAAATAACGGTTATACCTTCACCTAAAAAGTCAAACATTTTTACCAGAGAACAAGTCAACGGTTTTCTCGTTCAGGCACCTGATAACACATATTTGCTAATGGCGGTCTTAGGCATTGCATGAGCATGCCGTTCTGACGAGTTATGCAAACTTACTTCGGACAACGTCGATTTAAAAAATTTCGATGACATTATTGTAGTTAAATAATTCCAGATTCTAAAAATGGTATGTCACGTACGTTTATAATTACTTCTCGTCTGGATTCTGGTTCTCACCTAGAAATTATCAAGAAATATATCAAGATTAGTTTGGAAATTAAAACCGAAATTTCACGCTTTTTTATGTGTTATCAAGCATGTAGATGTTACAATCAACCAGTCAACAAGAATACCCTTTCTATGATTCTTAATAAGATTGCACAGTTATTGAAACTAGAACATCCTGAAACATATACAGGCCATTCATTCCGAAGAGCATCGGCAACGTTACTGGGTAATACAGGAGGTGATGTATTAGCAATCAAGAGACATGGTGGGTGGAATTCAGCCACAATTGCCAGAAAGTTATGTTGCTGACAGTTTAAGTAACAAAAATGAAGCGAACAGGATTCATTACAATGACACTTCACCTTCAGGTTCTAGAAGTACGTCGCATCATGCTGTTTTAATGGATCAGTCAGATAATATTGAGCCTCCGGAAAATGTGACAATTAGTAAACGCGAGGGGAATTATTGTATGTGGAATGTATATCAGTATCGATAAACTTTTATAGAAACTAGTAAGAGGTCATTCCATCTCGTCATCCAATTCGAGATTTGATGGTCCCTGTATCTTTTCCGCTTTAGCAAAATTATAAGCCAGACCTCCCTTTTTCGGATGTTATTTATTAACTAATCCGGCGTGATTGCGGCGATCGGTCGCCCCACGATAACCCCTTTCCCGGGCAGGTAATAAAGCCGAATTGGCCCTCGGATTTAAATCCGCCATTGGCGGTCAGCGAGGCGCAACCTAGGGCCCTTTCTCCCCGGAACAGATGAGACAGATAATAAGCCCGCGCCGGTAGGTTTCGGCTCACTTAACGCCGTGGTGCGGGGGGACCAGGCCACGATAAGAATTTTTATTGTACCGGAGCCGTACCTTTTTACTCACCTCCGCCGTCCCCGTCAGTTGGATCTGCTCCCGGGACGGCTTTATCTCGGTTGAAGACCGACGCGAGTCTCTTAAATTCATGACGTGCCGTAAAACAATGCAATTTCGCGACGTTGTTTACGGCTGAGGGGGTTACCGGTCGAGACGATGGGCAATTAATATGGAAAAGGGGGGTTCTTGGAAAATAGCCAATGCTTCAAGTAGGTTAAGGGTTGCAAGTTTATTTAATACTAAGTTTGAGGTCAAGCATGAGACGGATCGAAAATATATTCGCAGGAAATTAGTGAATTCTTAACAAATTATTTGCACGAGTAATAATAATAATAATAATAGTAATAATAATAATAATAATATCTCTACTCCTCATTCTAACTACGAGAATTAGCCCTACCATACCTGCACAGAGGGTGCCAATCCTCCGTACAAGCATAGCTAATCTACGGTTTACCGGCCGCGATATTCGAAACCCGGGCAGATCGACACATCGATTTAAGTACTGACACCTTAAACCGTGCGGCTATCGATCGATAGAACGGTTACATTGCTTAGCTGTTAAAGTTTAAGGAGGATCGGGTGTTACAAAGAACTGCAACCAATTTTGTATTGAGATATACACTAGTGGAAAAAATTAAGGGATCAAAAAAAAATCTAAATTTTCGGCGATTTTTCAAATGGCTGTATCTTTGATAAAAATGGTCGTATTGGAGTAAAAAAAAAGCAATTTGAAGCTTGAAGTTTCTAATTTTTGGATCTTGCAAATTTTTTTTTCCTAAAAAACCGTGCCAGGACCTTGTAGAGAATTCTTTCAAGTTTCTGAAACCCACCGTCGATTTTCTGTGCAACCATTGGTTTCTGAGATATCGATGAACAAAGAGAAAATGATCCATTATCATTCAGTCCGATAGCTCAGCGAGAAATGGTCGTATCGAGACCAAAAAAAAAAAAGAAATTGAAGCTAAATGAACAACCTATCTAACCCATAAGGTGGTTAAGTTGGAAAATTTTTTTTCAAGTCCGTACACCAAAAATAAGATCGAAAAAGTTTTTTCCATGATATTCATTAAGATTGCGCGATACGTGTTAATTGAAATTTTTTTTTGCAAGATCCAAAAATTAGAGATTTCAAGCTTCAAATTGCTTTTTTTTACTCCAATACGACCATTTTTATCAGAAATACAGCCATTTGAAATATTGCCGAAAATTTAGATTTTTTTTTATCTCTTAATTTTTTCCACTAGTTTATATCGATTAGGTACGATTTTAGTTTCTTTTTAAAAAGTTCAACAGTAAACAGGTCTTTACATCATTAGGTAATTTATTAAATACCTTAAGGCCTAGACAGTTTGGTGATTTCATGGTGAGCTGCAGTCCCATAAATGATATATGATATTTATTTTTTTGTCATGTATTAATTTCATGAATTTCATGAAATGTTGGTATAAAATTTAGATATATTGTTAAATACATAATTACATAAAGCAGATATGAAAAGACCAGATAGAGTTATAATAAAATTGTTTTTAAAAATGTCTACATGAATGTGAACTGGAAACATTAAAAATACATCTTTGTACCTTTTTTTGATATACAAACGCATCAGAAGAGATAACAGACTCACCCCAGAAACAGACACCATAATTTATTCTTCTGCCAACCTGTGCATGATACAGATTTATAAGTTGCTTAGTTACAAGCACAGTACACAAATTTCGGAATTTTTTACGTATTTTGTGCCTCAGAATATAAATTCGTTACAATAACTTGTAAAAAAATGCAGTGGTGTAGGTTTTTTTGTAAAAAAAGGGGTGACCCCTGTCCAATTGTACACCACCTTTAGAGGCAATGTAAAGCCTACTATCATACATTACCTGTACCAAATTTCATTGAGATCGGTTAATAGATTCCGGAGATATAAACAAAAAATCTATTTTTTTTAACAACTTATGTTGATTTGTATAAATTGAATAATAAAATGAAATGGGAAAGTTTTAAATGAAGTATGTTTTTTGAAATCTTTTTTTATTTATAAGGTACGATAAACTTCAATACAAGAAGTAAAAAATACAGCAGCATATAACAATGAAATATTTATACTTAGCATCACAGCGCATATACCTTATGCTTTTTGATAAATTATGACATTTTTAATATCAGTTTTCATTTTAAAATTAACATTAATTTCAGTATATTTTTTAGAATATTTTTGGTTGCAATAACATCATATCACAGTATAATACTACATACATATATCAAATTGTATTATACTTTCATAAATGCAATCGCTGTAAATATTATATTATAAGGAACATTTGTAATCACAGAAGTGCATCATAGTAGTATGCTACTTATGCATGTCACTAAATCATATTTAAACTTTTCCTCGCGAATAACTTCGTGATCACAGTTTGTAATTAATCTAAAATACGTAAGAGTTCTTTGCAAAAAGAGTACTCTATGTCGATTAGGCAATGCCCTTGAACGGTGTGCGGAGGTTCTGGATTCACAATCTTCCCTTCAACAGTTTTTTTCCTGCTTTTGCTATTTTTTGTTCAAATTCTCAAGCACTCATACTTTCTTTTGGTCACAAGTTTTCCTTTTTACCGCCTCTGGTCTTCATCCGACATTTTATAGGTTAAAGCAATCAGCTATGCGAGCGATCATATAGCACAATGTATACCTATATACATGACAAGGATTGCCAACTTACAAACAATAAAATCAGCATACTCGTGCGCTGTTGCCAAGTTCCTGTTGCAACTTTTGGCATTTATTTATGCATATTGGGTAAAAATTAATAATTGAGAAATGGAAATATATAATTTTAAATATTTTAAACTCGATTTTATTCAATATCTGCAAGCAAGTATCTCAATCTACTTACTTTCTAGTCATAAAGAATATTTTTCTTTGCATTGACAGCAATGATTAGTCGGCTGCATATCAACATTGTCTTTAAGCATATTAAGGATCATACACCCACATTGTACTTGGCACTTTGATTTATAAACCACAGTCGAATCTGGTACACTTTGTGCCTCTTTATCACTGTCTGTGTGATGCTGGGCTAAAGCACTAAAGTTTGCGAGGGTATGGGCCTCCTTACAGAGCCTGTGTGTGAAGCTTTAGGATCTTTATTCGATGTACCGCTTTGTATAAACTTCAATTTGTGATTTAAAAAAAAATATTCAATTTATGTAAAATGGCAACAAACCTGAGTAACAGTTTGCATATGTTTGAAAGCACAAGAAAATTTGTAGCGTACTGCATGTACTGGTCAGTTTCCGACACGCTTATTGAACCGCAGGTTCCTTGGGCTGACGTTCGATCGCTGTCGACGCTGGCTCCGCGGGATGTACTGGTGTGTGGTCCGGTTCAGGTCTGGAAATTTTGGATTTTGTAAAGCCATTCCTTAGTGGATTGCGGGCGTCTCCAAAAGGTTGGGGCGCTGAAAATGATTGTGATTATTACTGAATAATCACAATTGATTGTGATTATGACTGACCCTAAGGTCGTTATGAGGTGTGAGTTTCAGATTTCTGGGGCTTCGTAATTTTCGTTGAGGTAGCTGAAGATTTTGTAGGCTTTTAAGCGGTGACGCTGTCGTCTGATGATGAATACGAAACGTGGGTGAATTTCGAACGTACTTAATTTAATACCACGTTTGAAGTAAGTAGCGAGCATAACAGTTCGAAACCTCACAATCGTTATTGATATCGACGACTTTCTTTCATCACTTAGCAGAGGTCATTGCCCAGTATAATCATTATTGGTTTATTGGATTTAGAAACCATGAAGTTGTATTAATCTTGGATTACAGTATAGTAGGGTTTTTATAAGCAGAAGAATGAATTGCTGCAATGGACGTTTACGCAAATGTTTTAGAAAGTTTCTTGTATCAATTTTAAAGGTTAGTGGAATATTATGTTTAAATGTCGATGAGTGGGTATCAATTAAACTATGCTTCATGATATGCCTGGTAGGAGTTTATCGAAGTAATTAGTGTTAATAATTTCTTAATTGGTGTTGATAATTATAGTTTGTTCTATACGGTTTTTTTAATTTAAAACTTAAATGGTTAAAATTTCGCTCACCCAAGTAGATATACAAATTTTTACGAGTCACCTCTTTAGTCAAGGTTATAATTTAAAATCTTCATTTAAAATTACGTGCTTCTTTTTAACAATTAGTTGTAAACATCGAAATAGCTGTTGCTTTATGTATTTTTTCATAAAATACGATATTATACGCTTAATTTTTCTTATTATTTAAACCATAAATACAAATACCTTACTTACTTACTGCCCCGAAAGGAAATGCACGACATGATCCATGTTACGGTATTTAAACGTATTACGTCCCAAATATATGAGTTGACCTTGATATAACCTTGAATATGGCCTTCAAGGTCGAATCAAATGGTGGTCCCCAATGACCCAAGCAACATTTGTAGCTGTCCTTTCCCCGATATCTGGCTATCCTGACGAAATACCAACCTGTGAAGTTTGAGTGGGGGTTTGACCTTCAAATTGACCTTGAAAATGAAAAAATAGTTCAACCACTTCTCCAAACGTAAAATTTGTTGCTCTTTGAAAATTCGGGATCAGAAATTGTATCGCAATAAAATAACAAGCGTTGACTATGATTTAACCTCGAACATGACTTTCAAGGTCGAACTCAAGGTCATCAGATGGTGGTCCCCCATAACCCAAATAACCTTTGCATATGTTATGAGGTGTGAGTTTCAGATTTTTGCAGATGTCTTTTATTATCAAAGTCAATTTTTTACATTTTTTTTAGACAGCTATGACGAAAACGTAGGTATAACCTTATATCGCTGAATTCGTCTTTAGAAGGGGTTTTTATACTATAACATATAGAGCGTCCTATTAAAAAAAAATGTCGATAATGTTATAGGTCTCTCAAAAATAGGAAATATTCCAGAAAGTGACAGTTTCTATTTACTAATTGATCTGTTTCAGCGAAATCTGAAGTGGAAAAACATACGAGTTTTGTTCCATTATTTTGGGACACTAGACCAGGAAAATTAGCGAAAAAAAAAGAGAAACTCGAAAAAATTCCTATCCGCGGTATTATTGTAAAATTGTCTAAAGGAACATAATACAAGACATCTCTCATCTCGTGAGAAAAAAAATTTTAATAGCTAACTTTTCTATTTAAACAAATAAGTGAGGAAAACAATTTTTTCACTTTGCAGGAAAAACCATCAATTTTAGCGACAGAAGCTTGGACGAGCTTCCCCCACCACCACGCCGGACAGTTTAATTAACAGGTACCTTCTCTTTAAAGGGCTCGTGAGTCGTTAATATTCCACATTTTTCAATACCATTCACGGGAAATCGTAGTTTACGTCGTAAACTTTATTTTGCGAAAAATTCAAATCTTAATGTTTATAAACAATTGCACTACGATTTAAAAAAAAATCTTATCTTGGCTCCTGCTGGTCGTAGAGGGTGCTTTTTTCTAAATTTGTATTTTTTTGCCAGCTATCCATTGAATCTATTTTCGGTGAGGTAGCATAAATAGCAACAATTTTATTCAAATTGTTTATAAGCGAAAAACACACGGGTTTTTAATGCACAATTTAAGAATGTTAATGTCAAAAAAAACGGTGATATTTTTTAATAAGTCGCTTAATTACGTCCTTAAGATTACAGTGACGCTTTCAGAATCATGTTTGGTTGAAAATTATCGCCTGTACAGAGGATTAAAGTTCATAACTTTTGGAGCCTGCGTTATAAACAAATACAGCGCCCACTTTTGGCACACTTTTAAAGTATGACAAAACCCTCAACGTGTCATAGGTTTTATAAAATTTTAACAATAAATGCGATAGTTATAAACAAATTAAAAGATGGGCACTTTTCTTGTTTTTTTTTGCAATAACTATTTTGATTATTAACCGATTTTATTTTAACATTTTTAATTTTTAACAGTCTCATTTTGTAGATAATTTTATTCCCTACAAGTTGTCTGTAAGTCACTTTTCGCTAAAATTGATGGTTTTCCCTGCAAAGTGAAAAAACCGTTTTCCTCACTTATTTGTTTAAATAGAAAAGTTAGCAATTAAAATTTTTTGACTCACGAGATGAGAGATGTCCTATATTATGTTCATTTAGACAATTTTACAAGAATTTCGCGGATAGGAAATTTTTTCGAGTAAAAATTTTATTTACCTTGTGTACACAGTGTATATAGTCACTTCTAGGAACGACACTATTTGCATCTAAAATCATCTAAAAGAGAAAAAAGACAAAAGTTTTGGAACTGTGATTTAAAAGTGCATAAAAATGAATGCGCAAATCATTAAACTAGTTTATATGGTTCGTATTATAACATTTATTTAACGGCAGGTCCAATAATAGCCATCAAAATATTGATAAATTATTGTTTTATCGCATGTTGTAAATTTGAAGTAGGTACTTTACCCGAAGCTTTTGCCTAAAATAAACTAACTACAATAAAAAAGTTATTATTACGTACATGATTTTTATCTTTAATGACAAATACGTACCAAAAAAATACTTAAAGAAAACAGTAAGGTAGGTATGAGTTACATGAAAAATCTCCATCTTTGGACGTTCTGGTTCTGTCTTCATTATAATAGTACTTCATGAATAAATATCTAGTAATTCCGAGAGTATCCAGTGAATGACTTTCAAATGGACGATCATCCATCATCCTGGTCAGCCTGCGACTAAATAAATTACAGTAGTATCCACTCCGTATCACTAGTTAGACGTAAAAATGATCAAATAATACGCTTTCAGAGAGCGGGCAAGTGTTACGAGTGAAAAATATCCGGTACCGTTACGTTTGGAGAAGTGAACACTCACGAAGGCCGGGTTTATTGTCTCGGCGGCCATGGGCGTCGTCCTAGGAGGCACCGAGGTCCTTGACTTCGTGGGTAATGACACTGGTCGTGGAATCGCGCGTTGGCAGAAGTTCGTGGAACCAGCCGCGTTTTTTCGTGTTAGAATTAGTTAATTCGTTTAATTGTACGCATTGAGAAACTTTTCGCGAAGAAATTGTAACGATTTTTTTGTCGGATTTTGTCCAATCGTGGGTAATTTAAAGGACAAAATAATTTTTGTGAATATTATTTTGTTTGCAAAAATTAAATTAGCATTTGATATAGATACATACTCATTTTTAATTTGTATTTTAATTATTATTAACACTAATGCAAAGGGTCTAAAGAATTTCCGAAATTTTTCCGTGATTTTTGAGAGACTGTAGTTAGATGAAAAATGGTCGTATCAGAAATTAAAAAAAAGCTCTAAGATTTTAGTTTTGAGATCTTTCGGTCGAAAATTTTTAGGAGCTACGGTTTTCATGCAGTTCTAAGAAATAGCGTGACAAAAAAAATTTGCACGGACTTGGAAAAATGTTTTTCAGCTAAGCCATTGCATGGACCAGATAGCTTGTTTATTCAGCTTCAATTTCCTTTTTTTTAAATTTCCATACGACCATTTTTCATCGAAATATCGGATTTTTAATGAAAAAGGATCCTTTTGTCTTCAATCATCGATATCTCAGCGACAGATGGTCGTACAGAGAATTGAAGGGCAGTTTCGAAAACTGGAATAAATTTTCTATAACATGCTGCCACAACTTTTCGGAAATTTTTTTTTGTCATCATACAGGAATTTTAAAAAACAAAGAAAAGAGAGGTAATTTATGTTTTTTAGAAAATTGACGGTCTAAATTAGGAATATTGAAATGACTGACTGATGTTAAGTATGACTTTTACAGTTCGATATACCCAGAAGAACCCTGTTAAGTTTCACCTCGATCTAGCGAAACGTTTCTATGTTTCAAGCAGTCAAACTTGAAGGGTCACGTTTTTTGAGCTTAAACACTTCATAATCATGATTAAAATGGAAAAAAAATTTTTTTGAGGATTTTTCACATTTTTACCGCAAATAATGTTTAAATTGATGAAAAAAAAAAAATTTCGAATTTTTGTTTTTGGAAAACTGCTTTTCCGTCATCAACTTTTAATTAAATTAAAATTAAAGTTGATGACCCAAAATAGATTTCGACCCCGAATCAGACCGTTTTTTTTAGACAAACTAATTAATTTTGTGCAGTCTGTAATCACTAAAAAAACAGTTTTTTTTAAACCACCCCTCTAAAAAAAAATTTCTAAGGAAAGTTGAATNTTAAATTAAAATTAAAGTTGATGACCCAAAATAGATTTCGACCCCGAATCAGACCGTTTTTTTTAGACAAACTAATTAATTTTGTGCAGTCTGTAATCACTAAAAAAACAGTTTTTTTTAAACCACCCCTCTAAAAAAAAATTTCTAAGGAAAGTTGAATGTCCGTGGACTCAGAAAAAAATAGAAAATTTGCAAAAGTTTTTTGTCGCACTATTTCTTAGAATTGCATGATAATCGTAAGCTCCTAAAAATTTTCGACCGAAAGATCTAAAAACTAGCATCTAGAGCTTCAAAATCCTTTTTTTTTTTAATTCCCGGTACGACAATTTTTCACCTAACTACAGTCTGTCAAAAATTTCAGAAATTCTTTTGATCCTTTAATTGTTTGCATTAGTGTAGCGTCAGAAAACTTAAAATAAGCTAAAGTATTTCTATTATAGAAGAAGATTGTTAGGGGATTATGTAAAAGATTTTATTTTGAAACATCCTGTATATTTAATTGGATCATGTCACATCTTTCTGTATTCTAAAAAAATATTTTGTAATAGTTAATATGTTTTGCTTTTTTACTTTATTTTAAAAGTTTAAGACAGGTAATAATTGTAATATACAGGCTGTTACAAATTAGCTTCTCAATACAGGGATCTCGGAAACGGTAAGAGATACGAACTAGCTTAAATGAGGGCACAGTTGCATAATCAGCGGACCAACATTATGCCTAAAAAAAATCAAGGCTCAACATGATTAGTTTTCGAAATATTTGAAAAAAAAAACGAAATTTTGGAAACCCATTTTTGTTTCATTTCAGCCTTGTTTGAGGTGATATTGAAAAAAGAACACTTTCTCATTCTCATGTCAACTTTTTGCCCTCTATCGAGTGGCATAATCAATTTTTNACTGTGGATGGAACAAAATAATATAAAAATCGCGATTAAAAATCAGGGGTAGATCGTATAAGGGTGAAAATTTAGAACTGTATGTATTTTTCAATGCTGAATCATGAAAAAATAAAAACAGAAAATTTTGTCCAAAAAATAAAAAAAAAAATTTTGGGGTGGACCACCCTTAACATTTAGGGGTATGAAAAATAGATGTTGGCCGATTCTCAGACCTACTCAATATGCTCACAAAATTTCATGAGAATCGGTCAAGCCGTTTCGGAGGAGTACGGGAACGAACATTGTGACACGAGAATTTTATATATAAGACTAGCTGACCCGGCAAACGTTGTGTTGCCATCTTGTGGAACTGTGGATGGAACAAAATAATATAAAAATCGCGATTAAAAATCAGGGGTAGATCGTATAAGGGTGAAAATTTAGAACTGTATGTATTTTTCAATGCTGAATCATGAAAAAATAAAAACAGAAAATTTTGTCCAAAAAAAAAAAAATTTTGGGGTGGACCACCCTTAACATTTAGGGGTATGAAAAATAGATGTTGGCCGATTCTCAGACCTACTCAATATGCTCACAAAATTTCATGAGAATCGGTCAAGCCGTTTCGGAGGAGTACAGGAACGAACATTGTGACACGAGAATTTTATATATATTAAGATTTCGTCTCCAGGATCATCATCAACTTCATTTTTTAAATACCTGTATATTTTATTACATTTTTTGCATGACCCCCAATACTGTAATGCTTAGCCCGAACCAGATTCAGAGGTTTTGTGTCGAAAAATTGATCTTCAATGTATTCGTTCCTTCATCTAAATTTTTTCGCTAAATAACTTATTCTCCATTCAAATATATCCTTCATTTTAATCTTTTCTGTGTTCCACATCCCTTTTGTCTTAGTTTTCTCTATATTTTGAATAAATATCTTTTAATTTATATAAACAATTTACATTTTGGTCTCTTTTTTGTATGTTTTATTTTATCATCTGAACAAATCATAACATTACTTTATGTATACCTGTAGTGAATAGTGAAGCTGCAGAAGTTATATACACACGCTTAACTTCTCAACTATTTCTTTTTTGATCAGTTTTTTTATCGATTGTTATTATCAGACGCAACTTTGTTTATTCTTACATTTTACAGTTGATTTTAAACCATTTAAGAGACCGATTTGATCAGTTATTTGCTTCCTTTGAAAGCTAGAAGTGCATCCTTGAACGTATATGCATTCTAATGCGCCTTTCCTTGCTTGCGTTCAATACCAACAATTTATTTATTTATTTATTTATTTATTTATTTAAGTATTTATTTATTTATCACATTTGGAATGCAAACAGGCTTGCTGCCCAAAACTGCATCCACTAATACAATTGTGAACATAGTGTAAACAAAACAAAAAAAAACAAACAGGAAATGGATACATCAGTGAAAAAATGTACAAAAATAAGTAAAAAGTTAATTAAAGGAACTGAATATTCCTAATAAATCTTTTGAAACTGCTGAGAGTAGTATTAAAAATATCAATATTAGAATCGACAAAGTACATATTATAATTAACAGTCATTCTATACAATGGACTATTTAGTCCGAGATTGGTATGTTGGGTTGATGTGCTAAATAAATTAGTCGTCCTCGTATTTCTAGAAGGAACATGAAAATTCAGTAAAGAAATTAAATAGGGACAGTCTAATAAATTATTCAATAATTTAAATAAAATAATAAAATCAGTGTGAATCCTTTTTTGTTCCAAAGGGACGATATTAAATTGTTGTTTAGTAGCTGATATGTCATCAACATTATAAATACCGTTGACCCTGAGATTAAGGTAACGAACAAATCTGTTCTGAACTCTTTCCAGTCTTAATTTGTATATGTTATAATTCGGACTCCAAATCACACATGCAAAATTAAGTCTGCTATAAACATAGGCATAGTACAAAGATTTAAGAGACTTTTCGTCTCTAAATTCCCTGCACGTCCTGAAAATGAAACCCAACATTCCATTACATTTTCGACAAACATAATCAATATGGTGACCAAAACTCAACCTACTGTCAAATATAACGCCTAAATCTTTTATTTCTGAGACACGCCGAAGCTCCTCATTATTAATCTGGTAATTAAAGATGTAGGGACTAATATTTTTAGTGAATGTAATTGAATGGCACTTATTAATGTTTAAAAATAATTTAAACCTATTACAATATTGTTCAATCCGGTTGATGTCCTGCTGAATACCCTGGCAATCATTTAGAGATGAAACTGCGCGAAAAACTTTCAGATCGTCTGCATAGAGGAGAAACTTAGAGTATTTGATACATTCGGCTAAGTCGTTGATATAAATAAGAAATAAGAGGGGTCCAAGATGGGAACCCTGGGGAACACCAGATGTAATGTGGACTGTATTGGAAAAATGACCATTTATTGCAACCATTTGAGATCTGTTATATATATAAGATGTAAACCAACGTAAAAGTTCACCGTGCACACCGATTCCCGCTAACTTAACAATTAATATATTATGATCAATTTTGTCAAAAGCTTTACTGAAATCGGTATATACGGCGTCAACCTGGATTCTCTTGTCCATGGAATTGCGAATATAATCACTATAGCTTAAGAGGTTAGTATCTATGGAACGCTTAGAAAAAAATCCATGTTGTTCAACAATTATAATATTTTTTAGAGATTCAAACAGAGCATCGTAAATTATGGATTCTAGTACTTTACTGAATATGGATAGTTTACTAATACCTCTATAATTCTTCACACAGTTTCTATCTCCGGTGTTCTTATAGATTGGAATGAGATATGCTTTTTTCCACATTGATGGAAATTCCCCTAATGTGAGAGACATATTAAATAAAATGGTTAATGGTACATATAGGGCTGTAGCACAATTTTTAATAAAGTAAGCAGGTATACCATCTGGACCGGCGCCTTTGTTGACATTGATTTTGTTAAGTTTATTAAATACATCCTGTTCAGTTAAATGAATTGAATTGATGTTGACGCTACCAGTATTTAGAAAAGATTTAAAAGGCACCTGATGATAAGGTTCATAAACACTTCGAAAATAGGTTGAAAAAAGGTCACACACACTGGGTCCCATAGCGGTACAATCATTATAATGCATCACATTGGGAATGCCATTGTTACGTTTAAAGTTAGACACAAAATGCCACAGCTTCTTTGGATTTGACCGAACATCCTCCTCCACAGAACTTATATACTTTCTATAATCATTTAGTATCATCTGTTTACTACGACGTCTTAAGGAAATAAATTTAATATGATCTAGTTCATTCTTATACATTTTCCATTTTTTATGATACTTTATTTTCTCTTTGACAGTAGTGATAGTAGCCATAGAAAAGTAACTAGGATAATTACGAAATTTAATTTTAGCCTTAGGTACATGTAATGAAAAAATGCGATTTAGCTCATCATAAAAACAACTGACGGCTTCATCTAGTGAACTTTTATTCAATATACCATGCCAATTAATATCAACTAGGGAATTACATATATTGATACAATTAGCTTTTCTAAAATTAAAATTATGACAGGTTATTTTATTGGATAAAAAACCAAAAGCAGAACAAGAAAAATAAAATTCTAGTGGAGGATGATGAATATCAGGGGGCACCAGAGGAGAATCAGTATTAGTTAATCTTTTTACATTGAAATGATTGCAAAAAATTAAATCAAGAATATGAGAATGAGAATTAACATGCGAATTAAATTGCATAAGCTCTGCTAATGACATTGCATTTATAAGATCACTAGATTTACTATCAACATTTGTAGCAAAAAGATATGTTTTATGGATATCATTTGGTACCCACTTTATTAAAGGCAGATTGAAATCACCACAAATTAATATATAATCACTGGATATTCTATGAAGAATGGATTGTAATTTGGTAGTAAAATAAGATTTTGCCATTTCACTCCAGGAGGCAAATAAACACAACACAATGAGTCATGAATATTAAATTTTAGTAGTATTGATAAATTCAAGGAACCTTTTTTATCTTCTTGCATTACATGAACATCGCGGTATATCCCTGTATATTTAGTTGTTTTAAAGTAAAGACGTATTTATTTTTATTATAACTTTACTAATTATTTCCTTTCTTTTGTTTCAGGTAAGAAACGACCGACGCGACGTGCCAATAACTGTGTAAATACACTCACAAATCACAGTTTTATGGGTCTTAGAAGCGAGCAAGGTAACACAGAATCCGAGCATATTTTATCACGGGGTCACGGGTTGATTTTGAATTCTCTGCGATGTCGAGTTTAAAAAGCCGCTTTTCCGGCTGCTGGTTCCACCGTCGATAGTTTTCTGTTCTCGTTCGGCGCGGGAAGATTAATTCGACCCGCTCGCGTAAGATAAGGCAAGAAGCAGGACTATTACCGGGTTATTTACTGGGTGCACGTAGCTCGTATACACGTCAGTTATCGAATCATTTCTCTCTGATAAGTGCAGGGACGTTTGGTTTGTGAGGCGTGTGACAGGTGCTTTGGGTCTCTTGCGGACCAAGTCGAAAGCGGCAATGGTAGGCAGACGGACTCCGATGCGGGCGATTTTGCAAAACTTGAAAATTTGTAACTGGATCTTTTGTGTAAATGGTACACACCAGTTTTAGGAAGTGTTCTTGCAATTTCAAAAAAGAAGATATACAAAAATATTAATTGTTGCGTCTCAAAGATATAGCAGTCAATTTTTTAAAAAAAAATTTATACACCCCGTATATTTGAAGGTTTTCTAGATTTCTCTGTTTTCAAATTACAATGATTAGGCCAGGAAAATAAGCTGGGAAATGATCGATTCGCGACTTTTTGTTTCGGCAAGCTGAATTTATCACTATAAATGCTAAATATTATGTACAGGGTGGTTGATTTTCGATAGTTTTATAGGGTACAGCCAAAACGGTGATAGATACAAACAATCTGATATCGATGTCCCGTCCTCTTTTTTTGAGTTTACTTCGCTGGTCCCAAAAGGTCTTGGCTAACTAGATTAGTTTTAGATATACAGGGTTTTTTGAAAAATGGCCCATTTACATTAACCTCTCTATCTCCGTTGTCATTCAATTTAGAAGAAAAAAGTGTGCACATTATTTGTTCTATTTTTTATTAGGAAGCCATTGGCGTACTCAGATTTTTTACAAATCGCACAGTTTCTCCGATATTGCATAAACATAGGTTTTTTTAAATAGAACACCCTGTATTTGGCCATCCCGTTGAGTAGCATTTTTTTTTACCTTTTCAGCCATATATAATAATAGATACTTTTTATTTGCCTAAATGAAGAAAAATGCAAAAATGTAGATATAGATATTTTTTCAGTTGGCCATGTTATTTATTTATTCGTCTTTTGTTGTTTAATATTGACAGTTAGTTTATTTTTGACTGATTGAAAGCTTGTTAAACGTCTATTACTTGGTTTTAATTTTGAAAAGTATAAAAATGGTGTACGAAAATCTTCACAAAGTTCAAATGTTAGAGTGTTACATTGAAAGTGAAAAAAATAGTGACACAGCTTTAAACTTATATTTGGAGAGATACCCAGAGCGTCATCAGCCAGAAAAGAGAATTTTTAGCCGACTCTATGATAATTTGTGTGAGTTTGGTTCTTTTCAAAAACCGAGAGCTAAATCTTATAATATACAGAATAGAGAAGATGATGAAATCAATACTTTAGCTTTTGTTGTCGCAAATCCCAACGTATCCAGCAGAGAAATTCAAAGAACGATAGGAATTGGTAAATTCAAAGCATTGAGAATTTTAAAAAAACACAAGTTTCGACCATATACTATAAGAAAAGTCCACCATTTGCATCCAGGAGATGAAGAGAGACGCATCATTTTCTGCCAATGGTTTTTGCAGCAAACTCATGTATACCCCAATTTTTTTCAAAATGTTATTTGGACCGACGAGGCTTTTATAAGCAGCGAAGGTATATTCAACCGGCATAATGCGCGTTATTGGTCAGATGTTAATCCTCACCAAACTGTGGCCAGAATTCAACAAGGGCGATTTGGTTTTCATGTATGGGTAGCTCTCTTCCACAATAGAGTGTTAGCTTACGAAATGTACGATGAAAACCTTAACGCTCAGAGATATGTGAGAATTTTACAAGAAAATATTATTGAACTGCTGGACGATATGTCACTAGCTCAACGATATAATATGTTCTTTCAGCATGATGGTGCGCCTCCACATAATTCCCACATAGTTAGAGAATTATTAAATCATAATTTCGGGGACAATTGGATCGGTACGTACGGACCAAACAGGTGGCCGCCTAGGTCACCAGACCTAACCCCTATAGACTTTTATTTTTGGGGGGATGTTAAAGACAAAATTTATAAGTATAGAGCTAATAATGTCGAGGAGCTAAGGGAACATTTTGAAAACTATATTCAGCGGGTGTCAAATATTCACATTTACAATGCGACCCGTTCCATTGCCAAACGTTGTCAGTTATGTATCAACGAAAATGGCCGACAATTCGAGCACTTGCTGTGACTTTGTTATGTCATTTTTGTTTTATTGTTGTTTCTCTCATTTTATAGTTGTTATTTTTGTTTAGTTTATGTTTAGATAATAGTTATAAGTGTACCTATAATTAAACCTATTAAGTAAAGATAAATGGATAATCTAATTTATTTTTTTTTTAATCTTTTAGTCTAAGTTAGGTGCTTAACATAAAAATAATAATAGAAAACGAAGAGACCAATACTAAATATAACAATAAATAACATGGCCAACTGAAAAAATATCTATATCTATACATTTTTGCATTTTTCTTCATTTAGGCAAATAAAAAGTATCTATTATTATATATAGCTGAAAAGGTAAAAAAAAATGCTATTCAACGGGATGGCCAAATACAGGGTGTTCTATTTAAAAAAACCTATGTTTATGCAATATCGGAGAAACTGTGCGATTTGTAAAAAATCTGAGTACGCCAATGGCTTCCTAATAAAAAATGGAACAAATAATGTGCACACTTTTTTCTTGTAAATTGAATGACAACGGAGATAGAGAGGTTAATGTAAATGGGCCATTTTTCAAAAAAACCCTGTATATCTAAAACTAATCAAGTTAGCCAAGACCTTTTGTTACTAGCGAAGTAAACTCAAAAAAAGAGGACAAAACATCCATATCAGATATTTTGTATCTATCACCGTTTTGGCTATACCCTATAAAACTATCGAAAATCAACCACTATGTACAATAACATATTAGTTTCCACAATCATAAAAATTGGGGGAAGATTGTTTACAGGGTGGTTAATTGTATAATTTTTACGTAAATTAACGTTTTTCGCTTGTAACTTGTTCCGTTCATTTCCACGAGAAAACAGTAAAGTACATTTTTTTCGTCTTTAAAAGACCTACAAAACTAGCCCTCGAGCGTCAAAAAATATTGATTAGATCAAAAGTTATAAGCAGAAGAAGACTTTTGAATTAAACATTTATAAACTGCCTTATTATTACCAGAACGTTTTGGCATCGCATCATCTCATTCCTTATCACTGTCTAATAACTCGCACGAAATCTGGAATCGGTAAGTCGGATAGTTTACAAGTTATGGCCTTATAAACGAATTATTAATCAATATTTTTTGACTTTTGAGGGCTAGTTTTGTAGGTATTTTGAAGACGAAAAAAAAGTACCTTAGTGTTTTCTCGTGGAAATGAACTGAAAAAATTTATAAACGAAAATCGTGAATTTACGTAAAAATTATTCAATTAACCACCCTGTAAACAATCTTCCC
The DNA here is from genome assembly GCF_000390285.2 of Anoplophora glabripennis. Taxonomy (NCBI): domain Eukaryota; kingdom Metazoa; phylum Arthropoda; class Insecta; order Coleoptera; family Cerambycidae; genus Anoplophora; species Anoplophora glabripennis. The sequence continues at coordinate 558,925 of NW_019416314.1, forward strand.
CCCATTGTATGACTGTGGAAACTAATATGTTATTTTACATAATGTTTTACATCTATAGTGATAAATTCAGCTTGTCGAAACAAAAAGTCGCGTCCAACTCTATATTTCTAAACAGTGTATCCCTTTAAGTTCTCTAGAAATGGTTAACTTTTTTATTATCAATTTAACGAAAAAAAGGCACTTATTCTTTATAAAAAGTTCTGCTTTTTAAAGAAATGGGACTTGTCAAACTTGAGATGGTATATACATGGTGGCCAAAAATAAAAAAAAATCAAATTTGACTTATTTTAGAGAAAAATGTAATGGGAAAATGTTACTTAGAATAAAAATTAAGTCTAAGTTTAGATTCGCAATGTCCACTCTTTTTTTTATCCATTTAGGTCCTCTAAGGTAACTTTTAATTATGAATTTTACGAAAAAAGGTATTCCTTATAAGAAATTCTGCTTTTTGAATAAAATGGTAATAAATTTTTCACATTTGAGATACATAGTATATACTGGCCAAAACTTAAAAATCAAGCTTAGAATGTGATGATGAGACTTAATGTTTTCCTGGAATATTGAACGAGATATTTAGACAATAAATTCAAGAATAAACGCAGGAAAAGGGTTGCAAATAATGAAACAGCGAACCAAGTAATGTTATCTGTAGTAGAATATCCTAAAAAATCTCTAAAGATCAGCAACATTACGAAATTATGTAACTAAAACGAAAATTTCAAAAATATAAAAATGGAACAAATTTCGGCCTTACAAACCTAAAATTTGTACATACCTCGAAACCAGGCGATTTTGATCGACTATTCGAATATTTTTGATACAAGAAGAGTTAGAAAATGATCCTTTTATGGCCAGAAATATTATTTTTTTCGACGAAGCAACGTTCGGTTCCAATGGGACAGTAAGTTCTCAAAATTGTCGCAGTCAAGATTAGCATGGAATCACCGTGTAAATATCTTCTACTGATAAATTCAATAAACAAATCTTCAAATTCTGTATTAAGAAAAAATAGGTTGATATACAGGGTGATGAATTTTCATTGTAATTTATTTTGATCACAGTTTTTAGACCATTTATGGTAATTACTTTATTTTTTATATAAGCTATGTACTACTCTTGAAGTCGGAATTCCAAAATCTAAGTTGGCAGTTCCAACAATGGCCAATAATAACGATTGTCCCCTTAAGTGTAAATCAACGATACATTTAATTGCAACGAACCCTCAACGCATTCCGTTGCAAGTCTCTTTTAAAAACAATTAATTTTCTCGTCCCCTATCGCGTTTTTTTTTTTTTGTAAATCTGATTATCACGGTTATCACACAATGCCTAAATCCGTATACAACAACTACACAACAAAAGTTTGTTTGTGTTGCGGTGTATGTTTTTCATTCCGTTAAATATTTAGAGCTCATGATGTGTAAACAGTAATTGTTCCCATTTTAACTGCTTTTTTGTTTTTAAATGCACCCAACCGTGGTCCGAATGGTCGTAAATTTATTCCAATATCGATCGAAATTATAAAGCTTGCATTTTAATAACTATTAAGTGTTACCTCTGTGTAATGAACGGCTGAGTAATGGAATATTTTTTAGGTTTTGTTGTGACCTAGATGTTCACTAGATTTTCCTGAGACTGAAAATATTGTAAACACTATTAATAAAATTATTCTTAACAAATTTTTACGTTATTAAACCTCTTTAATAACAAGAATTATTATTTTGTTTGTTCATAGAAAAAAATAAGATAATAACTCACATATTGTGACGTGGTAAAATATGTGAGTGATTAAAACTAACGACGAAATTATAATTTTCCGTCTCTCAAGTAACTTTATACTGACCTAAACACGCACCTTATAAGGCATGTCATAATGTAAATAAACGATGGATTTAATTTTTGAAGGAAATAGTGTACACTCATGAGTGTAGGTAAATATGAACCATAATAACATTCAATTTTTTATAGGTTTGTATTTATTTGTTATTCCGTAAAGTCTTTCGTATATTAAAACATTAAATATACGTTCGTAATATTTTCCTGGGGTGTTCTAATAACAAGCAAATCATTGATAATTATAGGGAACAGTATGAGGGATTATAAAGATTAATTTAATAGACGTCTGTAGATAATATATTGCAAAATACAATAGCAGCGCATTACATAAACATTTAATACTTCCTATAAATCATAATAGTTTCTCCGCCAGTGTTTCAATGCTAAGCAGGCTTATAAATTACAACAAATGAATAGTGGGAGAATAAGTGAATGTCGTTGACTTCTTGGCGGCTTACTCCGATTTGCTTTCTTTTCACCGCTAAATTAATTTTTTTCGTTAGTTGACACAATTCTCAACATTAATTCTGTGAGTTAAATGTTCTTTAGCCTTGAGAATAAAAATCAGATGATCGTGATATCACGGACAGAGTGATTAATAATAAATATTCAGTACCAAATTGTACTTCATAATATTTATATTTCGTTAAAAAAAAATATTTTGTGTTTCCTGAATAACTTGTGAATATTTCGTTTGCATTACAGCTTGAATAACGCAAATCTTTTATATCTAGCTGAGCATGGACGGCAATTCATTCGCTTAAATTGGCCTGCACTGCCACTATTATTACAATTATCTCTAAATCTAATCTTTCCAACTTAACTACAAAACTGTTACAACATTTGGTGTTTCCAACAAGTCTAACAGCTGCTCTTATGTTATTTAACCAGAATTAAATGTGTTTGTTTTAAATATTTTGTATCACACAAATTATTTTTCAGAGATATAAATAGTGTGTGGGAAATACATTTGTTAGTAGATATTTGTTAAAAATTGTACAAATATGATTTACAAATTACGAGTATTTTAAGATTATAGAGGGCACAATATGCTTCTGATATGTTTTTTTAGTGGATGGTTATACCGCGTTAATTCGCATTTGATTCTGTTTTCATCGATTATTTGTTTTGTATTTGATTTTACAGTTGATGTAAGTGTAGAAACTTTATCAAGTGACAGAACAACTTATATTAGGCAACTAAAGACATTAAGCAACATACAGATATTTATTAAGTATTATAGATTATAGATAGATATAGATTATAGATAGATTATATTAAGTAAGATTATAGATAGATTATATTAAGTAACATACAGACGGATTTATATCAAGCAACAGACAGACTTCTATTAAGCAGGAGACGGACAGATTTATATTAAGCAACATTCAGACATACTTATATTAAGCAACAGACAGACAGATACATTTAGTAACAGACGAACACACTTATATTAAGCAGCATACATACATATTTATATTAAGCAACTAAAAACATACTTATTTAGTATAGACATACAGACAAACTTATATTAAGCAACATACAAACAAACTTATATTAAACAACATACAGACATACCTATATTAAGCAGCAGACCGACAGGCAGACAGTGTTATATTAAGCAATATACATACAAACATATATTAAGCAACATACAGACATGCAGATACATTTAGCAGCAGACAGACAGATACATTTAGCAACAGACGAACACACTTATATTAAGCAACAGACAAACAGACTTATATTAAGCAACTAAAGACAGACTTATACTAAGCAACAGGCATACAGACTTATATTAAACAACTAAAGACAGATCAACTTATATTAAGCAAAAACTTATATTAAGCAAAAATTTTCATATGAATGTGGGTTGTAATACTTTCTGAAATATTTCCGAAGGTTTTTGACGTACCTTGATGAAACTTAGGTGAATTAGCGAATTTGACTTACAAATACGTCAACCAGAGATGCGAGACGTCACTACCATCAGTATCCTCAGCATCTTGACGACTAAGATTCATTTTTCGAGCTCAATTATGGCTTTTTATTATCAATCAATGTCATTTCTAAGAAAAAAGATTTCGTAATGTGTTAAAAGGTCAAAAAGTCATTGGCGTAGAAATTTTATACAATTTTTGGGGGTAAATTAAAAGCTTCTACGCCATTGATTATTTAACTTTTGTCACAAAACGTTGTAATTATTTGTCTAAAAAGAAAGCTCTGTAAACCGTTTTCGTATAGCGAACAGTTTTAGTTATTTCCGATTTATTTGACTTAACTGTGTTCACTTCAAAATAAAAACTGAAAAATTAAACTGCAAATTTTTTTAACAATATGGATGAGATCGTCATTGTAGTGCCAAATACAAATTTGCAGAATATCCCCAGGACTACCTTGTATAAAACATTGTGGTCTAGAATATTTCCGTCAGCAGCTCATAATTTATATTTTATTATAAACACGCATGTAATGGATATTCCTTTTACGCGATTGTATGGTTTTTATTACAAATATAACGATTTGTTTATACTACCTGTACTCGTTTTTATTTGCTATGCACTTGCGGAACTGTTGCGATGATTGCATTTTTCCTCTTTTTTTAAACAGGTATTTATATAACACACGTGCTTCTATCATAAACAATGCCGTTTTACAAGAACAAATGATTTAATAAATGGATGGAGGTCTTCAACTTTACCGTTGTTGTTCAAATTTTTCATATAGGCAAATTAAGAGAATGCCAGATATTCTTCCAAATTAGTTAATGATTAAGTTTGAAGTATATCTCGCTCTTCCTCATGTGACAATTGCTTTTTTTGTTAGTTACTTCGACAATGTCAATGAATTTTTCACTAAACTTTCCAAAGTAATTTTTGTACATATTGGGGTTTATCCTCTTATTACACCAGAGTTTATAGTTTGATATCAATTTCTTTTCGTTATTAAAATTTGTAATGTTCCTTTTTTAATTATATTCTTTAATTAAAAAAGCCAAACGTTTTTGTCTGCTTTCGCTCTATAAATTGTATTGTCTCCTTTCTCACGTACAGACCAAGCTAGCGAAAACGACAAAACAAGTTAGACTTATGTGGCGGCTGGCGCGGGGTTCCCTGGGACGCCCCCCCCACCACAAATTTTCATAGCAAAAAAAATCAATTTAAAATATAGTTTATAATGCTATCTGGAAAAGTGAATATATAAAAAAACTGCATACGTGGGCTCTGTATAGCTCGCTCCTACACTAGTGTTTACAGCGGGGGTCATGGTTACCGTCGGAAATCATAAAAGTCAATACAGCACAAAAAATCCAATATTTTTTTTACTACTATTAGCAATACTAATTAGAAATAAAACATTTCATAAATCCATATTAATTTTTTATTAAGTAAAACTTTTTTTAATTATTGATTTAAAAAATATATTGTATATTTTATGTTGTATTAACTTTTATACTGCTATGACTTCCTCCAATAGATATTTTGAAAGCGTTCAGAGCCGTACTCAGGAAAAATTTTAAATCATTGCTAAAACAAACTAAAAACCTATTTAAGCGATTGCAATACTAATTTCATATGATTCACAATTAAAAATGACTAGATTTTGTCATAAAAATAGCAGCGATGTATTTAAAAACATTAACCTGCTGATGGCTCCTCGAAGACGAAACGTCGGATTGCAGAAATGTTGACGCCATTGGATAGAGCGAAAAAAGTGGCAATGTAAATGTGCAATTTATTTTAAAATTCGTTTTCAAATAAAGCCAGAAAAAATTAGAACGATTTTGCAAAATTTCGGGTTTTTCCGGATATAGAGTATAGTATAGAAAAACATAACTTTTTCTAATTTGATCCACCCCGTCTTACCATCTCTTACCGTTTCCTAGATCCTAATGCTATCCCATCCTTATCTTGGACACGCTGTATAGTTATATCCAGCAAAGATGGTTACGTCATTAAGTGAGAAAAGAGACGATATGGTGTATGTGAGACCCAGCCAAGTATGTGGGGTTACTGCTAACGAGTGGTATGACGTCACAACATGATTTTCCCGCACTCCGTTGTCATTAATTATTTTGAAGGAAAAATTGTTTTGAAAAAAATCATTTTTTTGACCTCATCTAACAATGACTTCTACATTCTACATATGAATTAGAAAGAAATATGCTAAATGTACGGATTTGCCCCACTTGTATCTCTTAAGTTAACCAAAATCAGTACATTTACTTTGATTGGCCATATCAGTCTTTATTATTAACTAAACTTTATTAACTTAATTTTCTAAGTACATTTTCTTCATTTAGATATACAAATTTTGACGTTTAATTAAATTACTTAATTGAAGGTTATGTTATGCTTAAATAAATGCAGCCTTAATTGAAAATAATCGCTTTTTTATGTGTGCATCAAACCATTCTAATACCGGATGAAAATGGCTGCAGTTGATTAATTGATGAACCTGCAATAAATAATGCAAAATTGTTTTCACTGAATTCGATAAAGACTTAAATTGTGTAAGACTGTACCAAAGTTGTACAGTCTTGTCCCAAAGTTGGACATTTCAATTCTGCGCAGGTGAACGAAAAAGGGGGCCTTAGATCTGTACCCCTGGAGACAATCCGTTTTTACAAAGAGCCTTTCTGTCGTCGCGAAGGTAACCCATTTCTAACGCCCTTTGTATTTCTTATTTCCGGGGCCGCTAATTCCTTTTTTGTAATTAAAATGCCACCCCTTCACGGGAAAAACAAAAATCTCACTATTTTTGCGCTCTCTTTGTCGCGACCGCTTTAATCTTCGCATACCTTTCGTTATTTTATTAAATACACATTTCTGAAAAGGTCGACGATGAATGGGAGAACATAATGCAACGTTAATTAGTGAGCCGAGTTTAAAGCTTTGTATGAGTACTGAATGTTAAAAATAAGTAGTAGTAAAGTTGTAATAAAGGCGAAATAAATTAAACACGTTGCAGGAGGCGGTGGGCGATTCATTATGCATTTGATACGGTCTGCTTGGCCTTTGGTGTTGATGTTTTTTCGGTGTTTTCGGCCACTGTGTTCGACGTTCGCCCAGTAATGGCTTCTATTGATCCTTGAGTTGTGCGGTTTGAAAGTGTGGTAAAAAATGTTCTTTAAAGTCGTGGCGCAAGTAAAAACGATGGCAATGGAGATATTACTGATTATTCAGATCACTCCGTACAATTTTCTTTTTTTGGGCATTTTACCACCTGACAAAAAATTTAAAAAATAAACCTTTGCGTCAAATGAATCAGTTAATAGGCCAATCAAATTGTCAAAAATACATGATTTTTTTGCCAAAAAATAGTTCAGTAATTGAAAATACGAAAAATAAGGAGAAATTCCGTAGAATTGAATGAACTACTTTACCCCACCTGAATATTTGGGCTTCATTTTCAAAATGGTGTCCAAAGTTCGAAAAAACATTTTTTTTTTTTTCATTTATAAAAAAACTAAACATTTTAGAAAAAATGTTTCAAATAAATGTTGTAAAATTTTTTAATACGGATCGAAAAAGCCCAAACCGGTCTTGATCGATAAATAAATTAATTAATTAATGCAAAAAAACTGCTAAAAATCGCATTTTTTCAAATAGCTGTATCTTTTTTTGAAAACAATTTTTTTTTAAACATGATGGAAGGATAGATCTTGTTGAGCAAAATAAAATGATTTTTCCAAAATTGAAAATTATTTTATAGTTTTTGCAAAAATTGAGTTTTTCGAAAAAAAAATGCGTTTTTGTAAAATCCCCATAATTCATAGGCCGCCACATTTTTAGGAACGGGGTTGGGCTTAAAATTTTCTTTAAATATGCAAATATTGCGCGAGCCTCAAATCGATTTCAAATATCGCAAAAATCGATCCAAAATTATTTTTTTTTCGAGGCCATAAAACATTGATTAACTTTTTGATTTCAATTCGAATCAAAATGTCGATACTGCCATTCGAAAATTTTTTTTTTCGAAAAATCGCCACGACCTCATTTATTAATATTAAGGGCTGAAATTTCTACATATTATAGTAGAATACTTGTACTTCAATATAAAAAATAATCCGCAATGGTTGGTCTCATTTTCTTTCATTAAACTTCATTTTTATGGACTCCGTAAAAAACAAACAAAATACAAAAATCACTTTGTATCGCGCACTTTAAAAGGGTCGTTAACGTTTCAAAAAGTCACTGTTTTAGTCTTCTGATACTTTTTTTGATATTTCCATTTAATAGCTTTCATAGTTTAAATTTGATTGCCTTTCTCTGAATATCAGTAAAATAATTGCGGTCTCTTGATTTTTTTTTTAACAGTATAATTTTCCTTTTTCAAAGTAACGTTATATAAAAAAAATTATCTTGTGGGAACAAAGAGGCGTATGTGATTTCTTTCTCTTTTTTAATTACCGTAAAAATAAGCTCTATTTAAGGCAAAAAGAGCGAATTCCCGAGCGGCTTTTGCCTGACCCTGGGACATTCTGTTTATAACGCTGTTTTAATTTCAACTTTTTGAAATTTTTCTTTATGGATACGTTTATTGGGATCAATTAGAATCCATATCTAAGATATTAACTTTTAAAATGAACGTTTAAAATTAAACAATTGCAAAAAAACGAACGAAATTAATTAACAAATACTTGGAGCAACAATTTCACGGTCAATCGAATGAGCTTTTTGGCGCATATGTTGGTCCTTGGATTGACCGTCTCTTCCTTTTTCATCAACATCTATCACTTTTTGCAATAATAATGCGCAATTTTCGAAAACTTTTTTTTCTGCGTTCAACCTTTATTTTACAGTTAACAAATTGGTGAAATGTGACTTTAGATACCTTAAATTGTAGGTAATTTAATTGCCAACAACATAAAATGACAAATTTTCCGATAGTTCGACTACATTTCCGTGGGCAGTAAAAAAAATGAAAAAACACGTAAATTTTCCACTCCACTTACATATTTGCAATTTGCGAACTTCACCGTCATAAAGTGTAGTATTGATAAAACATAAAACAATGAAATAATAGGTATCAAATTTTATACAAATGTACAAAAAAGGTTGTCACTATCGAACGCTACCCGTTGCTTCTAGTATCGTGTACCCACAGCTGTTTCAATTTGCGCTAATAATTGTGATACACCCTGTATATGCCCTCTTTTCCAACGCAACTGCATTAATTTCTTTTCCAACGCTTTGCTAATATAACAGTACTTGTGAAACAGTTCCTTTTGCTTTTGTTTTAATCCTCGAACCGTAAAATAATATGCTTGTCTGGTGTTTTCGTTCTTTTTTTCGTTGTTGCGACCCGATGAATTTAACTATCTGATTAGTTTATGTATGAGTTGCACGTGAGAGTAAAAATTGTATTTCCCTGTTTTTATTTAAAGTTTAATAACGTGATGTTCGCGCAGAAATGCATGCATACGTAAGCGCTTTTGGGGTAATTTGGGATGGTGTTATATGAACATTACATTTTGGGCGCCGCGTTATACTTTAGAACTTGTTGGCATGTGCAGGATGAATCTCGTTTTTAATAACGTTCGGTATACTTTGCAAAAACTACTAAAAATAACCTATACCTAGGCTATTATAGAAATAATAATACTTTGCAATTTTCAAAACCCTGCTTGGATTTTGTGTACGACCATTATTTCCCAAGCAATTGATTGTCAAAGTCAAAAATGATTTGTTTGCTTTGATCGATGATAACTCAGGTTCAAATCATCGGAAAAGGCTCCGGAACAGCTCAAATTGAAGAGAATTAAATTATCTTAAAAAGCTTTATGGTGAAATTATCAAAAAAATTTTTTTGAAGTCCATAGGCCTTTTTAAAGAAAAACAAAAATTTGTACATTTTTTTTTGTTGATTTTCTTATGATGTCTCAAAAGCTGCTTCGTGTCTCTAGTGAAAATATGTTAGATTATCATGTCTTAAAAACCCCCTCAAAAAATCAGCTCAAAAAAAATTTTTTAGAGGTCGCTCAAAATTTTTAAAAATTTCCAAAATCGTCAAAAATTGATTTTTTAAAAAATTTTTTTCTCGTTATTTTATCATTTTCTAGGTTGAAAAAAATCTCGATCCTGAAAATTTCAAATCGATATTCTAATTTCTAAAGGTCCCTCATAATTATTTTAACTTTAAAAGTAGTGTACCTAAAATGTTTTCGAGCGACCTCTAAAAATAAAAATCAACGAACTAATAATTTTTTATTGAATTTAATGATCAAAAGAATTGAAATAAATCACGAGACACTTAAAAAATTGTGAGTATAAAATATTTATAATTTTTTAATTATTTAAAATTTAAGTGTCGTGATTTATTTCTATTCTTTTGTTCATTAAATTCAATAAACAAAATTATTAGTTCGTTGATATTTATTTTTAGAGGTCGCTCGAAAACATAGGTACGCTGCTTTGGAAGTTAAAATAATTATGAGTGACCTTTAGAAATTAAAATATCAATTTGAAATTTACAGAATCGATATTTTTTTCAACCTAGAAAATGATAAAATAACGAGAAAAAAAAATTAATTTTTAACGATTTTGGAAATTTTTAAAAATCTTGAGCGACCTCTAAAATAATTTTTTTTGAGCCGTTTTCACAAGAAACACGAAAAAAAAATATTTGTTTTTTTTTTGGGCCACCCTACTGTTGATGCTAAAAAAATTTAAACTCCAGATACGAAAACTAAACACTTGAAGCTGCAATTTCCTTTTTTTCATTCCCTCTACGACCATTTCTCTCCTCCAAGTTACAGCTCTTTGAAAATCACCCAAAATTTTGTAATTTTTTAAATATCCCTTAATTTCTTTGCCTAGTGTAGTTTGACTCATTTTTTTACAATGTAAAAGATATAACTGAAGCTTGTAGTAAATTTAACTCCTCAATTTATGAAGTAATGAAACGCATAACCTTAATAAAATTAACATTATGATATTTGAACCCAAGAGAAAAGAAATCTAGTTAAATATTTCTTTTCTCTTAAAATAAACAAGTCTATTATTACCATCTTTGAATGTAATAATCTGGTTGGGCATTTGGTTCGAAGAAAATTTAATATTTTCTAAACAACTATTTTTTGTATTAGTTTTCCCATGTGCTCAGGTTTTCAAAATAACAAAGTGTTGTTGCGTCTATAAACCGTCCTTTACAATAAAGCAACTCTGACAGATTTATGAGAACTTAGAAACGTAAACGCATGTTAATTTCCACAAAAAATATCATTACAACTATTAGAACTTCTAATGAACCATTTTACTTAATAAGCCCGCATATCATGTTTATTTTCTGCTCCTATTAACGAAATTACAAACTTGATTAGGACTTAGTGAAGATAAGATAGTTAATCGCTTCCAGATAGGGAAAGTAAACGTTCATGTACATTTTGATAACTAAGGTAATTATCTAGTAATGTGAACTTGAGTTTAACTCTGTTTTTATTATACCTGTAGTTACATTATGACCGATAAGGATTGATATGATAACATGAGTCATTTTGTCCTCTACAAGCACAAACAAGTCATTTCCGTTTGTGTTTTCTACCTCTTGGTCTATTTAGAATCTGTCAAGTATAGTAGTTGTCAAATGAAATAAACATTCCTATCTGACAGAAGTGTGATTGGTTTTGTGAAAAATACAGTGTTGTAATATTCCTCTCGCAAAATTCTACAGGTGATCCTTGAACAAAATAAAGAATAAGTTTGCAGAAACTCAAGTCCCTAAACACTGTTTTATTAAATGTACTCTTGGAAAACAGCACAGCAATCACTACAACAATGTATTACAAATTGACTTTCGAATACAGTCCGGGTTTATAACAAACCTACAAACTCGTAAAAAGTGTTACAGAATTTTTTGTAAGTACTCGCCACAATAAAATACGTGTATTTCAGCAATTCCAAAACAGTTTTTTAAACACATTTTTAATTAGCTTTTTTCTCTATGACCTTAAACTTCCCATACAAGCTTGTGACATCAGTTAACTCAGTTTTTGCTCCTTTTTCACCCCTTGAAATTGTTGACATAAGTTCATTAAGTTCATATATCAGACTGAGAATTCAAAACCATGTCAATGTTTGTTTTTATATCACTTTATTTACTTGCTTTGTGGATTGCTTAGAATAAATTTTACATACCTAATTATCTAATTTATATTTAATCTTAGACAGATTCTTGGTTCCGGCGTGTGCAAACTCAGAAACGATGGTAGCAAATTGCAATCAAAGCTCTTCCTGAAATCCGGCTATCTCGACGCTGACAAGCTACTCTCCGTCTCTAATAAATCCATGCCGCAATATTCCGCTTGCCCTTTGCGCTCGAACGAATAAGATGTAAAATAGAAATTAGTGTTTACACAAACAGTCCTTAAATTAAAACCGACAGAATCGGTCTGTCTTGTTTTAATTGCGGTTTGTGCATTTGCCCGCTCGGGAAAACCCGGAAAAGTTCTGGGCATTTCGTTTCCGCAAGATTTGCATAAAATTATTAAATCCGCGGACTTCGCAGAACTGACGGACGCCTGCATTTCGAACGTGTCACTCGGTCTGATGTGGACGTCGCGTCGGCTGAGTTTTCTTAGTCATTAGAAATTCTGAGCATTAATGAACATATTCCATTTCATTTTCACATTTCAGAGCTCTAACGAGTGCCCTGAGATGTCAAAGAGTCACTAAAGAAATAACTACCATATACAGGGTGATTCAGAACTTAAAAAAAAAAATTACAAACACAATTTTGTAAAGAAAAAATCAACGTTGCACAATGCGACCGGCATGGCGGCAAAGTGTGATAAAAACTGACAAAAACTTGAAAGAATTTAGCAAGGAAAGATATAAATATAATTCATAGCACCTATTTTTTATCAGAAAATTTGACTGCTTTTGCCGCTATTATTATTAATAAATTAATAAAATAATCCGACATACCCCAACAACTGTTCAAAATTTTGTCGATCGACGTGTAAACACTTTTGGGCACGTCTTACCCAATTTCTACGAACTAACACAAATGTTGTCTAGCTTCACGATAAATTAAAATGATATCCATCAACTCCGAGTTGCTATACACTCAAGCCATCTTTGACACTAACAAATAAAAAACTATTGTAAACACTATCGCAATGACGATTGTAAAATCGGATTTCAGTTTTCGGAGTCGCCACGTGGCTCTCCACGCGTACTGCGAATGACGCTAGAAACTACAGTTGTCCAGCGATGTATTGCTTGAAAGTACTATAACTTCAATAATTTTTTTCTCGGAAACTATAAGGATTTTACAAAAATTTTTTTACGATGTTGACTCCATTTCTCAAGCCGCATCTATTCCCAATTTTTTTTGGATAAGTTGTGAATCACCCTGTATAGACAAGCCAATATAAAAACATTCTATATAAATCGAACACATAGGTAAAACATATTCATAGATTTAAGAAAATGTCCACCTGTCGAAGAAAAGTATTCCAAAAATGTATTTCTATTTAGCAAGGTAGTATTTCGGGGACGTCTTGAATCGACTAATTTTTTACAAGTCCCAGAATCTTTCCTTGTTTTCCTTTCGGTTATGAAAGTACCCACAATTTTCCATACGGTGTTTATATGAATTTTAGTTAATTTGGCTATTTCCTCGATATTTTCCAATTTAACAATCTCTTCACATTCAGTGAGAGTTATATAAACATTCTTCAAGGGTGGAAACTGATCAGTAATGTCTGTAAAGTCAGTATTTTTGTCCTAGGTCAGTAACATTTTTTTTAAGTCTAGAAATGGTCAGTAAAATCAGTATTTAGTATTTTTTTATGATAAGGATTATTTTAGGAATATTTACTTCAATAAATGCCTACTAAAAAACATAATCATAATATTAACTTCCATACAAATTAGGACATACCTATTTTTTTTGTCTATTTACTTTTAGTAATATGTACTAGTAAAAACATCAAATAGCTTCAATATTTTCGAAATGTTTCAACCCTTTTTGAAGTGCCCTTTTGGTTAAATTCAAACCTTTTGGGGTGCTTGAAGACCTTTCCACGTGTGCTTAGAGCTTCGAAATTGATTAGTTCTCGAACTAGTTGGTATTAATTCATAGTTTACATGTTGTATCACATGGTTTAGTTATGTATATGTATATTTCAATCTCCTGTATATTATTTTATCTTCGTAAACAAAATTACCATTGAGTAAATGAAATGTTTAATATATTGTGATCGAAGGTTATATCGAAATAAAATAATTGTTTCAGATATATATAGGTAATGTATATTCTCTTCAATCTTATATGAAAACAAATTACGTCCAATACGTAAAGAAAGAAAACAACTTTTAAAACTATGTAGTTGTGTCATATGTTGCAAACATGTATGTATTTCGAATTTAGATATTTAGTATTTCATCTTGAAATTGTTGAAGAAAAAAATGCTATTAGTGAAAAAATTCAACTAGGAAAAATATTACGTTTTAACAATTCTACGAGATTAAAATTATATTAGCAACAATTGCTTCTATAGAACTGCGCCGCTACTGACTGTCATCAATAATGTATGACAAAAAATTACATCATCCTTTAACTGTGACAAAATACCATGAACATTAATAACTACCACACTCTTTCTAATTTTTTTAATTAACTGTATGTTAAGTGGCTGTTGTTATTCGAAAAAAACAACCTTACATTATTAAATGCGACTGATGTTACGATCAGACCTATTTTTATATTCCCGGCCATTTCATTTCACTGCTACGGTATTATTACTGTTATTAGTACACTTTGTGAAGCACTTAGTTCATAATTTAATTGATTTAAATGAAAATTCCTTTATGGAAATGAAGAGAATGTTGTTCTTCGTATATTCTCACTTTTCTTATTCATATGGTTCAGGAATTGATTTAAACAAAGCGGATTGATATGATAATGATGTAAACATTAATACATACATGCACAGGGAAGTGTATATAAATCTAACAATATAATATTAATTATGTTTGTTATTATTAATAATGTGATGAAAGTATAATGATAAAATGCAAATTAACTACTTAATCAAATATAGAGTGTTTAGAATAGTTGTATAAATATAACAATAGTTGACTTGAAAATTATTATGTATAGTTAAAATTAACTTTTCTGAATATTTATTTTTCAATTTCTACAATAACATCAACCCGAAAGAAGTGACACTAAGTTGGCAAATTGCAAATAAGTGGCAAATTTACGTGTTTTTTAACTTTTTTTACTGCCCACGAAAATCTAGACGACCTTTAGGAAAATTAGTCATTTTATAGTGTAGGCAATTAAACTACCTACAAATTAAGGATATAAAGTCATATTTCACCAATTTGTTAACTGTAAAATAAGGGTTGAACGCGGAAAAACCAGTTTTCGAAAATTGCGCATTATTATTGCAAAAAGCGATAGATATTGAGGAAACTTAAGGAAAAGACAGTCAATTCAAAGACCAACATGTGTGCCATAAACCGATTCGATTGACCTGAAATTGTTGCTCCAGGTATTTGTTAATTAATTTGGTTCGTTCTTTTGCAACTAATTATTTAATTACTAAACGTTAATTTTAGAAGTTAATATCATATATATAGGCTCTATTTGATCCAAAGAAACGTATCGGAATAGAAAAATTATGACGTGCAAACCAGCGTTATAAACCAATTGTCCCAAGGTCGGGCAAAAGCCGCTCGGGAATTCACTCTTTTTGCATTAAATACAGCTTATTTTTACTGTATTTTTTAAAAAAGGGAAATTACCTACGCCTCTTTGTTCCCAAGATAACTTTTTTTTATAATTTTAATTGTTAATTGACTATTCGTACGATCATCAGATCGGATTTTAGAGACAATTAAAGAAAGGGTAATTTTTTTTTAATTTTACATTGATGATTAATGTAATAAACGCGCTAGCAGTAGTAAAAGTTAACGTTAATGAACAGCCAAAAAGAGCGAATTCCCGAGCGACTTTTGCCTGACTCTGGAATAATTTGTTTGTAATGCTGTTTTGCACATCCTACTTTGTTAGTTGTAAAGCCTGCCCAATTTCAAGTTTTTGAAATTTTTCTTTTTTGATACATTTCTTTGGATCAATTGGAATCTATATCTACAATATTAAACTGATATTTCATGACCTTTATTTTACAATTAACAAATAAGTAGGCCAATAGCAAAAAAATATACTAACAGCATACCACCTGCACCACCTATATTGACTGGTCTAAAATTCGTTAAATATGATTCTTGGTACCTTTTAAATTGTAGGCCTGTTATAATATTCCGATAGGTCGTCTAGATTTTCGTGGACAGTAAAAAAGGCGAAAATGTGAAATAGATGTTATTGTTGGTATTGTTACCTTTTATACACGGGTCATCACAAAGCAGTTTATCTCGACAACAGCCGGGTCATTCCCCAGAAATTAACAGGGTATATGAAACAAATAACAAAGTTACTGTTCTGTCAATAAAAACAAATAAATAGGTAACTCACCGGAGGGTTACACTCCCCTCGACTTTAGGATTCTGGGTATATTCTTCCATACGTTTCCATTATATTAACATAAACGAGTATGGCATATTACTCACAAATTCACAATTTATTACACATGTATTCAAGCTAGCACACAGATATAAAAATCAACCCTATTCGGGGGCTGGCCAGGCACCACTGTCACGAAGAACGCCCTCTCTTCGTTTGGGCATCCCTGGCTACATATTGGTACTCATAAATTACATTATCTCAAGGGCAAATAAACAATTCGCTGGCGCATTCCGTGTGAACAACTGAGGTTTGACTCAAAGCAACCACGATAGTTTTCATTTCATAATAAAATATACATTTTTATTATTAGAAATAAACAAGGGTTACAAAGAAACACTTGAATTTGACACTTTTTTGCAATTTGCCAACTTAGCGTCACTTTTTTGTGCAATAAAATGTCTACTAATATTTTTTTCAAGTTTTCAGGTTTTATGATCTAATTCGACTTGAGTATATGATCTTATTGACTCGAGAGTACCAAAATAACGATATTATCCAAGTGCCTTGGCAAAACGGCGCTTACTTAGCATCAGTTAATAAATATAAATCACTGCGGGGGAACGAACCAAGAGCCTACAGTCCATAACTTACACATTTAAAGGGGCTTGGTGAATTATTGTTTCCAAAGCAGTAACCGTTCGAGTTTTCGGTTCCATCCAATATCCGCCCCATACCACCACGCGTTCGTTTGAAAACGCACGTTTAACTTTTTTGATAAGTGCGCTGCTTAGCTCGGCTCATGCAAATCCCTACGCTAGGTTGCATAACGGACGATTATTATTTTGTATACACTACAAGCATCAAACAGTACCATCCGCGATATGTTGAGGCAATATTTTAAACAAACTAAAAAGTCAATAACCTCACGACAGCGCTGCTTGCACCTATTCCTAGTATGATTTGTGGACTCAATAACGACTATCCCAGAACTTATATAACACTGTTTTACCTCACGGGAGTGCTGAAACTCGTTATTTTACACGCACGGGATTCTTTCTCAGACCAGGTGAAAGTGGAACGAGACTGTACGCGTCCTTCAATGGGTTATGCCTCTTAAGTTCAAAGATCTTGATTCACTGATTAAACCGGAGGCAGCGTGTCGCTCGCGCGGTACTGACCGCAGTGTTTTGTTTGAATGGCGCAAAATAATTGGGTTGCTTGATTTTTCAAATGGGATATCTTTGCTGCGATCGCTGAATGCAAATTTATAACGATCTAGTTAGCGCTGTCTTTTTCAGCATGTAATTTGTTCCTTGTTATATATGGAAAGCAGCAAAATTATTCTCATATACAGTCATAATTCCATTAATTTTAAGAGATGGGATAAATGTGTAGAATACCAAAGCACCATTAAAAAAAAATGAAATGCATATTTATCCTGAAAAAAAATATTTTCAAATCATTATTTCAATCCCTTTTCGGACCGCTCCTGACCCACAAAGGTTTATCGAGGGTGAATTTTGACCTATGGCATTCGGTCATTAACCTAGCTTTTACTACATATTTAATCCTTAGTGAACGGTAAGGAAAAAACAGATCTTTTTATCTAGACACGCGAATGATTAAGATATTTTTTTTACATTTTAAATATTAACAATTATATATGTTTGTAAATAAAAACAGATGTATAACGGTAATAAAAAGCCCCAGAAAAAATATTTTCTGTGCATCGGACTAGACCACTATATGTTTATGTTTTCGAGGTCGGTGAGTCCGAATACGAGGTCCGTTTGACTTTATCAGGTCAGGTTAAAGGTCATTTTAAGGTCAAACAGAGAAAAATCCCCTATAGTGGGGCAACCATGGTTATCCATATATTTTTGGGGTTGCAAAGTCCAAATCTGAGGTCAGTTTGACCTTGTTAGGTCAGATTCAAGGTCATTATAAGATAATTCCAAGGTCAAACTGAGAAAATCCACTATAGCGGGGGCAACCATCGTTATTATATGTTTTTTCGGGTCGCTGAGTCCAAATTAGGGTTCCTTTTGTCTCTACCGGGGTCAAGGTCAATGTCATTTTGAGGTTAAACTGAGTAACTTCTAAATAGGGTTTAGTGGGAATACTCAAGTTTTTTTGGTCGCTTTATTAAGACTCCATTTCATCTTGTTGATTCAGGGTCAATGTTATTTGAAAGCTACTTAATTCTAATTCCTATTAGTCAATCATCAATCATCTTAGTAAAAGCCTTATTTCTATAATAGATCTAATAGAGCCTTTACAATCCTGCTACCATGAAGGATACTGGAAACTATTGTAACTGCTCCGAAAGGAGATGTGTAGAATGATTCGCTTTTCGGTTTGACTTTGAAATGACCTTTAACCTGAATTGACAGGGTCAATTGACAACGGACCTTGGATTCGGACTAGGCGACCTCGAAAACATAGGGGTTTAGTGATATACTCCGATGCATCTATCATTGACCTTGATCTTGACCTTCATAGTCATTCAAGGTCACATTCAAACGTAAAATTTTCTGCTCTCCATTTTCGGGGTCAAAATTATGAGGACCCATTTAAAAAAATTCTCGTGACCTTGATATGACCTTGAAGGCCATGGTCCAGGTCAAATTCAAGGTCACCATCGGATAGCCAGGGAAAAATCCTAAACTCCTAGAGCTTTAGCTGTACCCTACGTTTTGAATATTCCCAGATATCCTGCCATTCCGGTACTTTTGGCACACCCTGCAAATATGTCTACAAACCCTTGTTATCTTACATTAATGAAATAGTGAATTTGATTTGATTTGATGAATTTTTACTGAAAACATATTTTGTTCAGCAACGTCTACACGAATATTGTACTTTTTTTTAATGAATCGGAATTTCAATTCCTATTCTTAAAAGAAAACAATCTTGGGCCATTGTTATATTTACATTAGTCTGCGACTGAATTTCGTTGATAACTCTCCGAATTTCTACCTTTAATTCAGGAATAGTATTCTTTTAAACACAATAAACTTTGGACTTTGTGAATCCCGACAAGAAAAAGTCACTTCACTGTTACGTCAGATGAATCGTCCATTAAACTACCCTAACCCGTATGAGCGGTAGTACCATCCTGCTGGAACCACATGTCATTCAAATCTATGCCATCCAAATTAGGCCACAACAAGTTCAAAAGCATTTCTCGATATCGATATCTTCATTTACAGTCTCTGCGTTTTCAATGTCATTTTCATTTTCTACCGAAAATTCCACATAATTTGCGCACAATCTCAGCTACACTCCCTCCGTACTTGTAATGAATTTTCACAATCTTCAGTCGCTCATCTGTCGTACAGCGTTCCATTTTGTCTAACCTCAATATGTGGCGCACTATTCGAATCCTGAATTACTTTTGGCACAACATTTATAAGTCTAACAGACTTATATTGTCACTCGAGTGATAAATATAATATAGTTTATTAGAAAAGGCATGCCATCGAGCTGTAAGTTCACTCATAGATTATTCCTTCGTGCAAGACGATAATTGGAAACTACTTAACCGTAATTCGATAGTTTTACGATTCAATTAGCTCAAGACAGATAGTATCCATTTCTGTATTGCCTATCTAGTCCAGGCACTAGGAAATGGCCAAATCGATTTCTTGGTCATAATCTAATGAACCGTTGCTACCTAATATTTAAGATGTGACTATATTTACCGTTTCAGTTTCTTATTCTGCTCTATTAATCCAAGTAAAATCTAATTAACTATAGAACCGATAGGAAAAATAAAAGATCGTTTCTGATATGACCGAATATTTAACTTATAACCTTTTACAGTTGTAAGCTTAATTCAGTTGCTTCGATTATTCGATAAATAAGAAAAACTGAGGTGTAAATCAGGTTAATGTAATTAGAACCGTAACTTATTACGTTTCTAGCGTTTCTTTGCTTCTATTTTATTTGTAATATTGTTACTCAGGTTATCGTTCCTTGTCAGAATATTTTTCGATTAATTGGAAAACTTTAGCGAAGTAGTTTTTTAGTCCTGTCAGGAAAGACGATGAAGGTAAAACTGTTAAACTTGTTATTTTAATTTTTGAGTTTCATGTTTAGTCAAGAGAAAGTGTGAAATATCATTAGGCTGGCATGTCATGGTTTATAAAAGTTGAAAGAATATCGGCGACATTTAATATTTATTCTAGTTCTCGAATAGGAGAATTTTTAAGTAGATATCTACTTCTAATGCAGCTACAGTATAAACTATTGAGACTTGTTTCTGAAGAGATAAAGAATAAGAGATTTCGGCTTTTTAAAATCCTTAACAAACCATATTTAGGTAGGTTTCGTTGAAAGAATTAAATATTTAGCCGATAATTGATAATAAATAAATTACTTAATTTAGTACAAACACTAAAAATCAAAATAACTCGGAAACGTACAGGAATTTCGAAACAGAAGAAGGGACACTATTTTTGTTAAACTGTATGTAGATAATGAAAATGTTTTTTTAAAAAAATAGTCATTGGCGTAGAAGTTCTGTTTAAGAAAGGGGTTGAGCACCCCTCCACTCCGCCACTGTGCAAGTTTTTGAACATTTTTATCGCTTGTTTTATGCCCCTTAATTAATAGGCATTATCTCCCAAACATGAAAAAAATCTAAGCATTCGTTTATAAGTTATAATGAATATTCGAAAAAAAAAAATATATTCAACACCCCGTATCTCGGAAACGAAGCCTTCTACGACATAGGTTTATAAGAACTTTTCTTTTTAAAAACATGTGTTCTATCTCCTGTTAAAGTTTGTCTACAAAAAGCTGACTCACCCTATATATACGGAGAAAGGGAGATATACATACACCTATCCTGCACTTATATTCAGCACCGTGCTATGAAATCGTTAGCTTCAGAGCTCTATATCTTTAAACTTACACATAGGATCGCTTTGGGCCCATGACAACTTTTGCTCAGGAAGGTGAGAGCTATATCATATTTCAATTTCAGCCATTTTGACCGAAATCCATTTTCCATAAGGTTTGTGCGCGGTCCTTTGGTGATTTTTCCCTAGTTCTAGGGGTAGAATAATTCAAACTTGTGTAACTAGGAAAATAAGAAATTTAGTATATGTGGGATTTTGTGCAAAATACAGAATTTCAAACTATAATAAACAATGTTCGTGAACCATACGCGTGCACAGGAAAAATATGAGCGTGCGAATAGATATAACGACCTTTTCAGTTCAGGCTTTGCTTTTTTGGCCAAAATAATACGAATGATGCTTACTTGAGGCAAAAGTTTCTTAAACAATTTCAGCTTAATGCCTTAAAAATAATTTTTCACAAAAATCTTTTTTCTTTTTCAGCGACAAAATTTAAAATAGCATTTTTGAAATCTCGTTATTTTGACCATGGTCAATCACCTACCTTTTTATAGCTTATGAGATAATTATGTCGGAATGATCCATATTTTCGCCTCACTTTTGAATGTGAATCTACCAATAGTACGCGAACTAGACAACAATCTTAATAAAGATGGTAGATTTCTTATTATTAAATTAAAAATATTTGTATTGCTTGTACCTACATATCCTATATCGATATCAAATATAAATGTAGCTTTCTTACATATTATGCACATTTGCATAACAAAACAGCATACAGGAAATAGTGTAACATTACAAAGATATCAGTGATAGGCTTTCACTCATATGCGACTAGCTTTTAGATAAGATTCGGCTTTATCGTGTATAAGTTGTAACAAGAAACCAACGAAACTGTTTGGGAAAGTTCGTGAAGTCATATAAATCCACCCAGCGGTCGGTCTGGTGTCATATTCGGGATTGCCACCGTAGTTTTATTTGTTTCAGAAGCAAATTGTCCGCGAAGAGGGGTCGTGCACGACTATTACGTAACTGAGTTGCCGTAAACACGTGTGGCACTTCGTGGAATCACAAGTAGGTGTTGTTTTATAACTATTTTGGACATGTGACGCGAATTGGACGTTCCACATGTTCAGATGCCGTTCTGTTATGTATAGTTGCTTATTTGTTATAATAACAGGCCTTAAAAAATTTTAAATTTACAATGTACTATCAAATACAGGCCCGAGCGTATTTCAAAAATTCACTCATGTTTCCAATCAGTACCACGAACCCATCAAAAGTCATGCAGAGCCAATAGTAGCTAGAGGGCGACGCGCGACGTTCCGATAGACCGAAAGTTTGAATTGAAAGTTTCACCTCACTTCCCAAAATCCTGTTGTCGCGCCTAAAGTCACTCATTTGAAAAGGTATTGTTTTAGAACTTAACTAATGTGCAGAAATGTATGTCTATGGCTAAAGTTAGTAAGCGTTACTGTTTACTTTTGTATGCTGTTGGTATATTTGAAATTATGTCGTGTCGGCAGGATGTTTATATTTCTATAAGTGTTTTAGTTTCGAGTTACTTGTGAGCAAATTTTAGCGATGATTATGTAATAATTAAACAATATTGTTGTACTATTTAGACAATATTGATATAGAATAGTTGGTTTGTTTTTGTGAGGCATGTATTCTGGCAGTAAACATTATACACAGCAGCAGGACTTCAATAAATGTAAATAAACAAACACATTCCTATAATAGGAGTTTTGTATCCAGTAATTTTTATATTGTGTTGTAACGATTGTAACGAGGTCATTTTTCTTAAAAAAATAGCTTTCATATTCAGAACACTGCAAAAATATAGTGCCGGACTTGCCAGAGTACACGTATTTGTAAAACGTAAACAAATGCCGCATCGTGTGTCTGGGGCATATCGATACATTAATAACATATCTTGCCTTAATGAATATTCATCAAAGCTATACTGTATAGGAATATTTGAGAAGACATTTGTCATATTGTAGTATAACAACCCTAGGTTCGACAAAAAATAAGTAAACGTAGTTGTGGCTAAAAATATGTGTGATCGTCATAAGGACTACCTACGTTGTGTGTATCCATTTTTAATAGACCGGAAGGCACTGGCTACTAACTTTGTAGAGGGGATGCATGGTTAGCAGAGTAAATACACCTAACCTTTATTTACATACAATTCAAATTAAACATGTGACAAATAGATAGAACAACAAAAACATTAACAACCATTAAACATAAAAGGAGAGTGCCAGGCTCACCTAGAGCTCCTGTGGGGAAAGAGCATGGCAGAGAAACCCACGATCGTTGCTCTTACTACCCAAATATATATACAAAACAACCGCTAACCAAAGGCATAAATTAAGATCCTTTACTAATGATAAATAAGACCTGTCTCATTTAATGTGTCACTAAATGTCATCTGTTAACACCATATTAGTCATACACACTTCCAAGTAAAACTGAAGAGGTTTGGTGTTAGTTAGCCGGCAGAGCCGGAAGGTACTGGAGTCCCATACGGGAGACAATCCAGCTATAGTTGAGATTTCGGAAGATCCTCTGGATTCTAAAACTGGAGTCCCATACGGGAGGCAATCGAGCTTAATCCAGATTCGTTCCGCACGGGCGAAAATGTTAGTAAACTCAACAAGGCTCGTATAGACGTAAGACATAAAGTAAGCACACGAAATCAAAGAACAACCTAATCATGACAAAACCAGTTAAATGTGAAACAAAGAGGTCGTTAATGCAATATCTGGGCAGTCACGACAATATATACATATTTTAACATGTAACAAATAATGAGCAATCTATAATAATAATTGTAACAGTTTTATATCAGAAAAATACACGCCCCTGAGCGTAAGACAATGAAGGCCAAACATACACAGAATCACTATCATGAAACATCTATATTTTACGTATAACGTAATCGTGGCAAAAACAAGTTAGATGTGAAACAAAGAAGTCGTTATTGTAATGTCTAGCAATCAGGACAATATATATATATATATATATATTTTTAACATGAAATAAATAATGGGCAAACTTTAAGTATAATTATAACAATTTTACATTAGAAAAATATATGCCTTTGAGCATAAAGCAATGGAAGCTAAACATACAACGAATTATTATCATGAAACATCTATAAACATCACAATCATAAAATTACATAGAACAATTAACAACAAAGTACTTAAAGAATATTACCTGCTAACTAATAACACTTTAAACAATTAACTTTTCACTACTTTGACACACTGACTTGCTACCTATCTCCACACTGTTCTCACTTTAACTGACTATCTTCGACTATCTAGGCTTCCTTCCAGAATGCGATACCTAAGTGCTTGTTTTTTTTGCTTCCTTCTACCGACCGTTAATATTACTTTTTCATTGTTGTGCAACACTCATGTAACAGGTGACGTCGAAGTTGATAAAATAAGTACGGTTTTGCACAATATTTCTCATATTACACATCGTATATTCGCTGTATGATACAACTAACATAAATTTTGGCCAAATAATGTGCAAACATTTGACACATTTGACTGCATCATCTAGAGCTAGAAGTACGAATATATGTATCTAAAAGAAAAAATGTTTGTTTAGTTTTCACAAATGTCGTCTGAAATATTAATTAATTTCTAAAAACTGAGATATTTTTGTCAATTTGCGTAACAATTATGTAAAAAACGCTACTTTAACGATTTTCCCGCAATTATTTCCAGCGCAGTTGAAGGTTGTGATTTCAAAAATTCCACGACAATTTGTATATTTATTCTAAGGTCGTCCATGTCCATTAGATTATTACATAAACAGTTTTAAGACTTGACCTGCCGCAACTCAGAACTGCTACTGATCTACAATTACGAACTTATAAATAAATTAAGGCACGCCCATACGCTTCGAATTATGATAAATGGCTTTACGACGTTCAGAAAGTACAGAGAAATTAAAGTAAATTAACTGTGTTGTGTGTGACTAATACATATGTCCATACTTGTTACAATTCATTGTTCTCGTTTTGTAATGAGGTTAGTACACATTATTTCACCTACTTATAGTGCTGTCGTTGCGTTATGACTCACGTGTAATTGTAAATTTAAATTGGTAAATAGGAAAAGATCCACAATCGTTTTGTC
Organism: Anoplophora glabripennis; assembly: GCF_000390285.2. Lineage (NCBI taxonomy): Eukaryota > Metazoa > Arthropoda > Insecta > Coleoptera > Cerambycidae > Anoplophora > Anoplophora glabripennis. The sequence goes on from NW_019416314.1 coordinate 584,269, forward strand.
TAGAGATTTACAGGTTTGTGCGTCTACACAGAAAAAGTCTCATCTTGTATTCACAATGTTGGTGAACATATGTATTTAAATTTTTTTTACACCAAATGCCTGTTAAAATGTAATTTTACAAATGTAATACCTACGTAGGGAACTGAAAATTTGCAGTAGATACACAATTTTCTCATTGATGCAATTTTACATTCCATTATACATGTAAATGTATTTACAAATGTACTAGCTACTGAAATGTAAATTTACAGTGGATACACATTTTTCTAATTGATGTTAGTTCGTGTTTATACTACATATGTAAATGTGATTTTACAAATGTAAATACGATGTAAATTTACATATTTATGTTGCAAATATGAATGTGATTTTGTAAATGTAATATTTACTTATCTGCTAAATTGAAAGTTAATAATAGATACACATTTTTATAGTTGACGCTATTTTTACACTTATACGCACATGTAAATGTGAATTTACAAATGTAATACCATGTAAATTTACATATTTATGTTGCAAATATGAATGTGATTTTGTAAATGTAATATTTACTTATCCGCTAAATTGAAAATTAATAATAGATACACATTTTTATAGTTGACGCTATTTTACACTTATATTGTACATGTAAATGTAAATTTACGAATGTACTACCTACTGAAATGTAAATTTAGAGTGGATACACATTTTTCTAACTGATGTTATTTCATGTTTATACTACACATGTAAATGTGATTTTACAAATGTAAATACGATGTAAATTTACTTATTTATGTTACAAATATGAATATGAATTTGTAAATGTAATATTTACTTATCTGTTAAATTATACTAAGTTGAAAATTAATAATAGATACACATTTTTATAGTTGACGCTATTTTACAATAATACGCACATGTAAATGTGAATTTACAAATGTAATACGATATAAATTTACATATTAATGTTACAAATATGAATGTGAATTTTCAAATGTAATATTTACTTTTCTGCTAAATTGAAAATTAATATACGAGTAGATACACATTTTTATAGTTGACGCAATTTTACACTTGTATTATACATGTAAATGTGAAATTACAAATGTACTAGCTACTGACATCTAAATTTAGAGTGGATAAACATTTTTCTAATAGATGTTATTCCATGTTTATACTACACATGTAAATGTGATTTTACAAATGTAAATATGATGTAAATTTACATATTCATGTTGCAAATATGAACGTGATTTGTAAATGTAATATTTAGTTGTCTGCTACATTGAAAATTAATAATAGATACACATTTTTATAGTTGACGCAATTTTACACTTGTATTACCATGTAAATGTGAAATTACAAATATACTACCTACTGAAATGTAAATTTAAAGTGGATACACATTTTTCTAATTGATGTTATTTCATGTTTATACTACACATGTAAATGTGATTTTACAAATGTAAATATGATGTAAATTTACATATTTATGTTACAAATATGAATTTGAATTTGTAAATATAATATTTACTTATCTGCTAAATTAAAAATTAATAATAGATACACATTTTTATAGTTGACGCAATTTTACACTTATATTGCACAAGTAAATGTAAATTTACAAATGTACTAGCTACTGAAATGTAAATTTAGAGTGGATACACATATTTTTAATTGACGTTATTTCATGTTTATACTGCACATGTAAATGTGATTTTACAAATGTAAATACGATGGAAATTTACATATTTCTGTTACAAATATGAATGTGAATTTGTAAATGTAATATTTACTTATCTGCTAAATTAAAAATTAATAATAGATACACATTTTTACAGTTGCCGCAATTTTACACTTTTATTACACATGTAAATGTAAATTTACAAACGTACTAGCCACTGAAATGTAAATTTAGAGTGGATACACATTTTTCTAATTGATGTTATTTCATGTTTATACTACACATGTAAATGTGATTTTACAAATGTAAGTACTATGTAAATTTACACATTTATGTTATGAAAATGAATGTGATTTTGTAAATGTAATATTTACTTACCTGCTAAATTGAAAATAAATTAATAATGGATACACATTTTTATAGTTGATGCAATTTTACACTTAGATAACACATGTAAATGTGAATTTACAAATGTACTTCCTACTGAAATGGAAATTTACAGTGGATACACATTTTTCTGATTAATGTAATTTTACATTGCTACAAACGCAAATGTAATTTTATAAATGAACCTACCTACTGAATTTAAGATATGTACATTAAACATATTATTTTTGTTGATGTTATTTTACAGATTTACTACAAGTATGGATGTGATTTTATAAATGTATTACTAACTTACCTACTCAATTGAAAATTAACTGTAGATACACATTTTTCTAATGTATGTAATTTTACATTTATGTTACACGTATGACGATGACGTAAATATGATTTAACAACAAATATAACACTCACGAAATTAAAAATTTACACATATTTCTAGTCGATGTAATTTTACATATATGTTATAAATGTAAATGTAATTTCACAAACGTAATACCAACTGAATTGAAAATTTACATTGAACATATAGGGTTCTCTAACCGACAATTTAAATTTTTTCTACAAATGTAGATGCGATTTTATAAATATTTACATACCTAGTGAATTAAAAATTTACATTTTATATACAGTTTTCTGTAAGTTTATTGTAATCACCCCGCAATAAAATTCCTGATAAACGGCTATCTAATGATATGGCATTTAAATAACACTGGTAATCAATAAAGAATATGCCTAAGTTAACATGGTCTTGGTATGCCTTTTTAACTGACTGGCATTTGTTATTTTATTGTAAACCCTCAATAAAGAGAGCTTTTTCTTCACAAATTGTCCCGTACGATCGAAAGTAGTTGTTTCAGTCGGTTGTATCGAAAGACCGACACCGCGAAAGAAGTTGATCGCGGGTAGAAGTTGTGCAGCCAGCGTTAAAATGGACAACAGACGATTAATATAGGGCAGTGACAGCATGTCCATTAAATACCGAGCCGCGTTTTGTAGTTCTTTTCGAAAACTTTTTGCCGGGCCTTTGTAACGCACCAAAGAAGGAATACGGGACCCCATAAAAAGAAATAATCAATTTGTTTTTAAAAGACAGCTACCTCATTAGGGGCAAGAAACTCATTAATTTTCCTTCCTTCTTACTCGAAACGTTGCGTCAAAAGTAACGCGAACTCGGCGAAACAAATTTATAAGTTTGTTAGACAACATATTGAATGATTGGTCTCTACTTTCGCGTTGGGAAGTTTTCGCCGGAGCTGCACAAATTCCATATTTAATAATTTTTATTTAATCAAATGCCTGAAATGAACGTAAGTTCGGTAATTTTTCACCGACAGAGCGCTACTGCTTTTGGCAAGTTTATGGAACACAAAGCTACGCGTTTAATTAAAACAAGTCTATGTGTTCAAAGGTTGTGTAATTTTTTGACTTCTGACAATGGTTGCATACAACACCGGAAAATACATCCAACTTTTAGGTATTTGTAATGATATTGGTTCAAATTACTGTGAGAAAAATACAAACAAATTTAAAAATACTCCATGGCGTCGCGTTTTGAGATTTTTAATAGTACTAACCTCTGTATCTCCACTACTGAGGTACGTATTTGGTAACTTAATATCCTCAGAGATATTTGAATAAGTGGGTGATACTCCCTTAATAGAGTTTATTATACAGGGTTATCCAAAAGCCCCGGTACGGCAGAAAAACTTTCGAAGAAAGCATTTTGGAAAAAAATGTTTCAGACAAAAGTGTAAGGATTTTTCTCTGGCTATCTGAAGGTGACCTTGGATTTGACCTTGACTTTGACCCTCAAGGTCATTTGAAGGTCAAGTTAAGTTTTTTAAATGTAAACCTCTATTTTTACTGCGAATTTGGAAAGAGCAATAAATTTTACGTCCAAATATGGTCTTGACCATGACTTTGACAATGACCTTCAAGGTCAAATATGGGTCGACTTACGACGGTACGGCAGAACTTTCGATGAACGCATTTTGGAAAAAAATGTTTCAGACTAAAGTGTAGGGATTTTTCCCTGGCTATCAGATGGTGACCTTGGATTTGACCTTCAAGGTCATTTAAAGGTCAAGTTAAGTTTTTTAAATGGGAACCCCTATTTTTTATTGCGGATTTGGAAAGAGCATATCTTGCTCTTTCCAAATTCGCAATAGGGGTTTCCATTTAAAAAACTTAACTTGACCTTCAAATGACCTTGAAGGTCAAAGTCAAGGTCAAATCCAAGGTCATCATCAGACAGCCAGGGAAAAATCCTTACACTCTGAAACATTTTTTCACAAAATGCTTTCTTCGAATGTTTTTCTGCCGTAACGGAACTTTTGGATAACCCTGTATGTTTGTAATAGTCCGCGCGAATTAGATTTTTTTTTCAAAAATCGGGCCTACGTCGAATTTTATGAGCTTAAATTTAACTAAAAATACACAGATTAAAAGACTAAATTTGTGTATTTGTAGAGGTCGAGCGTCATATTGTTTATAACAAAAGAAAAAAAATTATTGTTATTTTTTCAGTTTTTCGCTTATATCTCCGAAAATAAGCGTCTAATCGACATGAAGTATCCTTATCGACTTTGTTTCGGAGGAAATTTTCTACAAGGACAGACTTTTGCGAAAGTTCGCAAAACTTTTTTTACATTACAAAATTATCGGTGAAAAAAAAATATGCAAAATTTTCAGCATTAAATAAAAAGAACGAATTTGGCTGAAATTGGATGAAACTACAGGAAAAGATAACTGTTGGGGTGCTCAACAAATACCCGAAATCCGGACCCCCAATTTCAAAATGGCGGCCTATTGCAAAATTATAAAGTCGAAAATCCAAGCTCGTATATCTTCTGCCCAGGTCAGATATCGAAATTCGACAATAAAAGATCGAAAGGTAATTACATTATCGCGTGACTTCGTAAATTTCAAATTTTTAAGATGCAAAATAAAAAAGTTATTAACAAAAAACCAAAAAAAAAAACTTAACTAAGCTCCTTTTCTCGGCGATTTTTTAATATACAGATTTCAAACCAATTGCATCAAATAGTGCTTAAAAAAACATGAATTTAAAAAAACGTCTCTATCCGACCGAGATATTTTTTTTTTCTTAAAAACGGTGTTCTGCCTGTTCTATTTAATATTTTGTAATAAACTTGAGCTCGTTGTAAAGTAGAAGACTTCCTTTATAAGCTGAATTTTTTCTGGAACCATTCGTCCAAGAAATGACCAAGTAAACATTCGTTAAAGGCAGCGAGATCCGCGCGGCTGAGCGGTAGCCAGGAGAGAGGAGCGCTGTGACGTCATAGTGCCCTTGCTGCGCTCGGCTTCACAAAATTCTTAACAAAAGCAGCTACCGGAATGCTTTTTTTTTAAATCAGCTTATTTTTTCCGCTCTTTTGAATGGTGTAGGCAAAAATGTGTGAAAGTCATCGCCAGACCCCGAAAAATACATATTTATTAACTTTTCAAGTTTTCCTTTGTAATTATGCTTTTGATAAAAAAGTGATCAGTACTCTATTTGCGTTCTCATAAAAGGTCGAGATATAAAATATCTTTTCCTGTAGTTTCATCCAATTTCAGCCAAATTCGTTCTTTTTATTTAATGCTGAAATTTTTTTTTCACCGCTAATTTTGCAAAAACCTATCCTTGTAGCAAATTTCCTCAGGAACAAAATCGATAAGTATACCTCGTGTCGATTAGAGGTTTATTTTCGGAGATATAAGCGAAAAACTGAAAAAGAGCAATTATGTTTTTTTCATTTGTTATAAACAATATGACGCTCGACCTCTACAAATACACAAATTTTGGCTTTTAATCTGTGAATTTTTTACTTAATTTTAAACTCATAAAATTCGATGTAGGCCCGATTTTTGAAACAGGCACATGTTTGGTCTAATTCGCCGGGATTATAAATAAAATGACAACGACTGGGTATAAAGAAACTTTGACAAAGTTACACTTAGTTTTAATGCAGAATGTGAATACGTTAAAAAATTGGGGGTTTCAATTTAAAAATTTAGTTTTCCCACATTTTCTGAATTTCATATTTGATCATTTTTTTGACCATCTTGTATAAAAATTGTCATGTTAAATCCGATAAATTAGGTCTTCCTCTACAAAATGTCCAATTCGCACAAAAAAAATAAACTTATGTTTCCGGAAAAACTAAATTTTGCAGTCTGTATCTGTCAATTTTCGCCCAAAAATCAAAATACTACGCAACGTATAATAGTTTTCGTGTGTACCATTCGCTTAATTTTGTTGCTGTTACATTGAATTTTGTCCACTGCAAACGTTCTAAGTTCGTTCGTTAGGCCTGGGCTGGATATTGCAGCTTTATACCCGAGTTGCAACGCTGCCCTTGTTTTCCCGAAACCCCAATCTTATTACGTATTCTCCGTTTCTCGAAGTACATTAGAATAAACCCTACTTCGTCGCCCAGAACGATAGAATTTATATACTGCAAATTTATTCAGCGTCCCGTAATATCTCTCGTGCATTGCTTTCTAAACAATGGGCCTTGCTTGCAAAGACGCAACGTTCCGCTCCGTCGTCGTATTTCGCGTTGATTTTTTTTTAGGAATATCTGGGATGATAAAATCATTGGATTTTATTTTATACGCGCAAATAGTTTCACGTCGAATTTCGTGACTGGAGAATCGAATGGTCGCGAATATTTTTAATAGATAATGGAAATATCTCGGGTGTCATAATAAAAAAGGGCTTCGAATATACCTCAAATACGAATATAATTATTAATTCCTCGATAAGCACACGGCTCAAACTGTTTCCGAAAAAACTTGCACTATAAAATTCAGTCAATTTTCACTCAAATTTAGTCAATTTTACTCAATAATGTATCAATTTCTGTTCACACCCGAATACGTACAACTAAAATTTTAAGAGTGAAACAGAAGTGAGTGAATTTTACTCAAATCCAAGTCTCGATTAAACATTACAGATACCTAAGTATAGCTAATAATTTAACTATCCATTTATTTAAGTAAATATTAAGCGAGACTCAATATATTGTTTTTAAAATTTTTGTAATCAAACCACTGCATTTAAACATAATTTTCACCAAAATAACCGGATTAACGGACACTTGTTTAGCACCACACGCCATACACCACGTCACGAGGTGACCTAATGGGGACCATGGGGATAGACAAAGACAACGCATGACAACCATAGAATGGGGTGAGGTCACTCAATATCTATCAAACCCGAGTGTATCTGTAGAATTTATTTAACGGGTACTTATATTGAATGAAAATGTACTCAATAATTTCACTCAATGTATTCAGTCCGTACATTTATTGCTTTTACTCACATCTATTTTTTTCTTCCTGAAGGGGGAACCTAAAAATGGTTTTGCTCAAAGACAAGGCTCTTTTTATTCGCCTTATATTTTCTGTCTACTTTTGTGTACTTTTTTTTCGGTTGTGTGTTCTTCCATTTATCTATATCTAACAAGATTTTCAAAAACTGCGACATAGACCAAAATAATTGTACATAATAAATATTCTATTCAATAAGTAATTTTCTTCTTTTTTCTTATTTCTTCTTATTATCTTCTTATTTCTTTTCTTCTTCTTCTTCTTCTTCTTCTTCTTCTTCTTCTTCTTCTTCTTCTATATGCTATCTATCTTCTATCTATCTATCTATCTATCTATCTATCTATCTATCTATCTATCTATCTATCTATCTATCTATCTATCTATCTATCTATCTATCTATCTATCTATCTATCTATCTGTCTATCTATCTGTCTATCTATCTATCTATCTATCTATCTATCTGTCTATCTATCTATCTTCTATCTATTTTATGTCTTCTTCTTCTTCTTCTATTTCTGATCTTCTTATTTCTTTTTTTTTTTTATTATTTGTATCCAATAACTAATCGATTCCACCCCAAATGCCCCTCCCCCCCTCCTCCTTCCTAGTCAGGATCAAGGTCAATTAGAGGTTAGATTGAGAAAAAGTGCATTAAATCAAAGGATCACGGAGTTTGTTTTTTTTGAGTCCGAATCGGAGGTTAGTTTGTCTGTATCAGGCCATTTTAAGGTTGTTTCAAGGCCATTTCAAGGTCAAATTGAGAAAAAGCCGAGCTATCAAATCCAAACACCTGTAATACAGGATTTTGGGGTGGCTGGGTTAGAATCTGAGGTTAGTTTGTCTGTATCAGGCCATTTAAAGGTCGTCTCAAGGTCATTTGAAGGTCAAGTTGAGAAAAGCCAAGAAATTAAGTCTAACCGCCTCTTACATAGGTTTTTGGGATAGCTGATTTCGAATCCGAGGTTAGTTAGTCTGCATCAGGTCATTTGAGGGTTATTTCAAGGTCATTTAAACGTCAAACCAAGAAAAAACCGAGACATTGATTACCGTTTTTGAAGTCTGAGTTTGAATCCAAGGTCCGTTTATATGTGTCAAAATCAAATCAGGTTTAAGGTTGATTTGACCGAATCTTGTTGAAAATTAAAGACTGAACTGACCATATTAACCTATATAAACTTCACAAAAACTCATATTTCCTCATAATACCTCGAAACCATAAAAAGCTGTATTCTCTCATGCTCCCCATAACCATTTTACCATTTACGCACATTTAAATATATACGCGTATTACTCCGTATAAACCAATATACCTTCATACCTAGCCATCTACTTGACATTGAAATGACCTTGAGACGACCTTGAAATAACCTGATGAAGACAAACTGACTTCCGATTCTAACCCAGTAACCCCAAAATCCTGTATAACAGGTGTTTGGACTTGATTGCTCGGCTTTTTCTCTATTTGACCTTAGGGTAACCTCGAAACAAACTTAAAATGGCCTGATACAGTAACCCAAAAAACCAAAACTCCGAGATCCTTTGATTTAATACACTTTTTCTCAATCTGACCTCTAATTGATCTTGATACTGACTAGGAAGGAGGGAGAAGGTCTAGTTTGGGGTGGAATCGATTAGTTATTGGTTATAAATAATAAAAAAAAATTATTTTTTTTTGGCCGATAATGAAGGGGGCCGAAAACCGGCCTAATTGATCCTTTTGCTAATTTTGGTTAAGTCAAACCGAAGTTACATGAATTTTCTTCAAACTCTTCCTCTTATTAGTCAGTTTTTAACACATAATTGTTAACTTCATTTTACACCTAACTTGAGTTGAGGGGCTTGAAAATTTCGAAAAGCCGCGAATTTTTCTTGTCTAGAAGTACAACTTATTTTGACGGAAATGTTTGTCCCCTATATTTAATCGTTTTTTAATTACGAAGGTTTCATAATTACTTTACATGTGAATATTTTTTCCGAAGTCAATATCCGTAGATAATTTGTTTTTAATTCGTTGAGGGTAAGACATATCCATCCAACTCCCCCGCTCCCACTCTCTCTCGCTCTCGTAGCTTTTAATACTACGTTACGAACCGGGGAAGCAGTCGAGGAACTTTCATTAACAAAATGTTAAAGAATAATTCCAGTTTGTCTCGGTAGGTGTTTACCTATTTCCCCCGTAAAAAATTGCTCCCGGCAGTTGGCTAAATGCGCGGGCAGAGCAATCTCGAGCCGCTTCCGCATCCGATCGAGAGGAAGAAGCCCTGCAGAATCGCAAATATGTCTCTATATTGACATTTAGCTTTTTCGGTTCATCGACCAAAATAATCATTTTTCGAATTATGTTTAATATTTACTTTTTATGTTTAGGCCCTTACGAAGAATCATTTCGTAGTACGAAACGATTTTTCTATTTAGGCTCATTCTAATTTTAACGTAAAATAGTTAAAAGTTTTTAATAGATGCTATATTTACTAATGGTGGCGACACATCATCTACTTTTCAATTTAATAATCCCACAATCCGCATCATTATATAATAACATGTACATGTCTGCCTCTGATCTGAAGTTTTGCATCGATCAATTTATTCGATATGCCCTAATGCCTCCCTATTGGCCGGGCGTGCCGGTGAACAATCGAGGTCTTCTACTGGGGAACGTTGGTCGTACATTTCATTGTCGTTTGTGCGTGAGTTTGACGTTTTAGTTGCTAGAGTGTATGGCACGTGTTTTTATAGCGGTCATTAGCATTGTCTATTGTAAGCATAGAGCGGCACACGGCTTGACCACAGATTTAGCCTATTTCTGCTACTACAACTCGTTTTGCCGCTTACTGGCATAGTATAGACTGCTACTGTTTATTTATTTGATTGTCGCCACAAAGTTTCTGATGCCTATATACAGGTTATCTTCAGGTGGTTGTAAAGCAAAAAAGAAAATATTATTGTATAAGAAATATATGCTGGGTGTCCGGAAATTATAAGCAAGAAAATGGGGTGGTTGCATTTATTCCCAACAGTCAATATTAAAACATAACCTCAAAATTATTTTTTTAGTTAATATTTTGCCATAACTTTTTTTCGGTCAATCGATTTTTTTTCGAATTTGGTACACTTGTTAATTATAAACTGCATCTACAATAAAAAAATATCAAAATTCTGAAGCCCTCAAGGGTTCTATAGTCTGTTTAGAAATGAAAGAGAGTAATAAAAGCTCATTATGTATGCAAATCGTAAATAAATGTAGTACCGGTGCTTATATTCAATATTTTTATATTACGCATTTTTGGTATAGATGAGGTCTACTTTTAACAAAACTTTGTGCGATCGGACTGTACTAAATTGTAGCAGGTAGCTAAAATTTAATCCCCGACAATCCGTCTTTGTCTATGCCGCTTCAATTTCTCGGTCCATTTCTCTTATAAGTAAACAATATAAAAACAGCATTTCAAAACATGAGGCTACTTTAAGCATCATAACCGGGTTAAGAGGGTTTTTAGTAATTCAAATAAAATTATTCAATATTATTATCAAAATATTTATTTAAATTTAATGAATAGACTTTTATTCCACACAAAAATATATGTATTTTGAAAATTCAAATTATGGTGAGTAAATGTAGTGTTGTATAAATGTACAATAAAGAAAATAAAAAAGTAGGTATATTAAAATTCATCCTCTGAATATTCTGATGAATTATCTTCGTCTCCTAGATTGATAACGATAGGTTCCACAGTAACGTCAATTAAATTATCGAGTTCCCACATTTTCTCCTCTTCTTTTTGTACATGATGTATACATCTTTGCCAGTTATCTGCAGTTACTCGTTCCAAGGAATTTTTTAACAAAATTTTCACGTCACTTAATTTAAACGTCGTATTATTTCGCGCTACATCTCCTTTTACCTGCGCCCAGACTAATTCGATTGGGTTAAGTTCACAGTGATAAGGTGGTAACCGTAGTACCGTTATTTGGCGATTTGTTGCCATTTCATCGATAACATATTTTTTCTGATCTTTATTAAGATTGACAAGTGTCAAAAGTTCCTTTTTCACCATATTTGTTTCAAAAGAAATGTTTTTTCCGGATAACCATTGAATTATATCGGCTTTCCTCCAAGCAGTCGTAGGCGTCCGCTCGGTCTGCCGTGAATGGTAACTGGCATTATCCATGACAATTACAGACCCCGGAGGAATAAGATCCAACATCTGTGTAAAATACTCTTCGAAAACATCTGCGTTCATGTCTTCGTGATAGTCACCTGTATTTTTAGATTCAAATAAAAGTAAACCGCCATCTACAAAACCACTGGCACTACCTATATGTGTCACTATTAATCTTCGCCCTTTACCTGAAGGTGCCTTGAACCCTGTTGAAAGTCCATCCAAAAATGCTTGTCGAAAACTTTTTACATTTTTATCTTGCCATACTTTTGTTACAGTATATCCCTCGTTGACCCAAGTTTCGTCTAGATAATAAATATTCCTCCCTTCGTCACGGAATTTTCTAATTGATCTTAAGTAGGATCTTCGCCAACAAATAATTTCATCTTTATCGATAAGAACTGACTTCCTGTTCTGCTTTTCCCAGCAAAAATTCAACTCTCGTAAGACGGCCCATAATTTGCTTCTACTGATTTTTGGCAAATCGTTGTCCTCTGAAAGTTCACTTAAAATTTTGTTTAGCGTTGGTATTTCTTTTTTAAAATAAAATGAGTGTACTTTTCTGCGAATGACATTTTTGAAGAAATCATCTATAACGACTTTTGACCTCCCTGTAGATGATTTTGGGGGATTTACAGTATCTTGTTCATTTTTTGTTTCCTTTAAAAGTCTGTAGATAGTCGATTTTCCAATCCCTGTCATTTTTGTTAGCATTAGTGTTACCCGATAATTACCTGAAACGAAATATTAGCACGCCCATGGCCGGTTCTTATCTCGGGGATTTATTACTCTCTTTCATTTCCAAACAGACTATAGTCGAAATTTTTGAAAAGTTACACCTCGTATTTTACCCCTTTCAGCGTTGTATTTAATCTTTGAATTAATCAGACAAATGTCATGGCGTGTTTTACACAACCTGTGGTGAAGCAAATGTAATAAAAAGAAAAGTGCTTTATTCGAGTAGATACTCCATTACATGAGAATTACCTTTTTTCTTTGCCAGACCTTTAATTTTCTAATTTTATGTAGATTATTTACCCCCCGAGCTATTTTAACGTGCCCTTGACGAACTTGGACTTATATTAAAGCAGCAGAAGGGTGCTTTGTTATATTATTACGCAGTATGATTAAGATGTAAAATTCAGTTACTTCGCCCAACCTTTGTTTACAAGTTAAACAAAAGGTTAATCAATAAATGTTCCACCGTTAAGAAATCATTTATTGGGATACTTTTTTGACGGAATTTATTCTGTCAGTATACTTTGAGAGTCGCAGTGGCTTTACGTCTGAGCGTTCCAAACTTTCGATTTATTCGTTCACACACTCGAAAAGAAAACATGCGAACAGTGCGTTTATTGTAACAACTGCACTAGGATATAAACAGAAAAAAAAGGAGTGCCTTTTATGACCTTCGTAGTTAGTAAATCACCGAAAGCAATCGTAAAACCGCGATAAAAAGCGCCTCTCCTCTATGAATGACCCGCTTAATCCACTACATGGCATTTAAAAGTGGTAATTAAAACGTCGTCCCGATAAACAAATTGAGTATCTGGAGATAAACACAACTAGCTGCGTTTATCGCCCGACCGCCGTATATTTGATTTAAGGGGGACATTACGGCGCATATATCATTTGTGATAAATTTAAAAAAATGGTTTTTGCGGCCCCGCTATTTATTAACGCCATTAATATTTCGCTCAAATAACCTGTACGGGTACGGGTTCGTGTGTGTCACCGTATATCAGGCTTTTTTTTTGGTATATCTGCTTTAATGTCAACTAGCCTCTATGTATTTTTTGATATTTGCTGAAAACTAACTGCCACGCGGCGGCTTTGGCTTTGTCCGGATTCAGATCCGTCGTCGGGAAATGCTAATTCGATTCACGTTAAATCCGAGTATACACTGAGAGAAACGTTTGCTAAAAAACAGTAAATTAGGCAAATTAATTGAGCAATTTAACTGAATTAAATACTCGTAATAGTATCGTTTTAAAATTTTCGTATAAATTAACTAAAATCAGATGAGAATTTTTATTCTAGGAAAAACTATAATATCGTTATGCGTTATGCAAACAATTTTAAAAATGTAAACAATTGTAAAAGTAAAGACTACCTCAAGAAAAAATAAGAAAAAAAGTTCACACGATACGTGCCCAAATACTTTGTTTCCGACATAAAGGATGTCAAAATTTTTGTAGAAAAATATGGGATTTTAGAACCCTTCTAGACGATATGCACATCATAAATCATCCTTCAAATTCTACAAAAATGCGTGTAAATTTTTTATAGCACATTCTTGTTTAGAATAGAATAGAATATTTATTGGTCTACATTAATACATAACACATTATGGTAGCAAGTCAAAGAAACACACAATCATAAAAACAACAATTTAAGAAAAGACAACTAAAGCACTAGACTAATTGAAATACACATTGACCTGACAATAAAAGTTAGATTATAACATAATAACCACTAAAAGTCATGAACACTATCCATAAAGTCACTAATGGAATAAAAACATTTTGACAACAAATAATTCTTTATACACAACTTAAATTTGACAAAACATAGTGATTTTACAAGCAATGGGAGGACATTGTACATGTTTAATGTTTATGTTTGTACGGATAAAAATGCTATTACTTTTTGTTTAAATAAATTCATTTGTTATACCTAGTTATTATTTGCGAGTGTTGTAAATTTATTTAATTATACATAAGTAGAGGCATTGTGGTCCAATGCAGAAGTGGCAGCCATGCGTTTATACAGGGGTAGTAAAAAATATGGAAACCACCAAAAATCTTAGAGGGAAAGCATTTTTGGGATAAATGGTGAGGAAAAACGTCAGCATTTTTCACGGTGGCATCCGAGGGTAACCATGACCTTGAGGTCAAGGTCAAGGTTCAAGGTCATATCGAGGTCAAGTCGATTTTTTTTAATGGCGAGCCTCCATTTCGACCCGGGAAATGGAAGGAGCAGAAAATTCTGCATCCTAAAATAACATTGACCTCAAGGTCAATGGTAAAGGTCAGTTCAAGGTCAAATGTTGATTTTTACTGTAATTTTTTATTTTTAACTGCGGAATCAGAGGAGTAAGTGTTTGAGTAGATACCTGATGGTACTCCTTAGTGACCTTGATCTTGAGGTCATTAAAAAATTGTGAGTCTTCTATTCCATCATCGAAAATAAAAAATGACAAGTCTAATAATCACTGGACCTCTACCTGACCTTGATCATTGACCTTAAGGTAATAATATCTCTTATTTCTAGTGTCGAAATAAAGGGGTCGCTACTCTAAAAACCGATATGACCTTGACATGTTCTTTCCACCTTGACCTCAAGATCATGGTCACTAAGAACTACCACCGGGTATCTACTCAAAGACTGTCACTCCCTCTGTTCCTTAGTTAAATAAAATACATTAAAAATCAACATTTGTCCTTGAACTAACCTTGGCCATTGGCCTTGAGATCACGGTCAATGTCATATTACGATGCAGAATTTTCTGCTCTTTCTATTTACGGGGTCGAAACGGGTCGCCATTTAAAAAAACGACTTGATCTTGCTATAACCTTGAACCTTAGCCTCTAGGTCAAGGTTACCATCGGATGTGCGGTGAAAAATGTCGAGATTTTTGTCCTTACCATTTATCTCAAAAATGCTTCACCGCTGACAATTTTGGGAGTTTCCATACTTTTGACTAACCCTGTATATGGATGTGCTTGAATCTCGTCGTCTGTACGCTAAGGTTTATCCCAGTTGCCCAGTTCCTTGAATATTCACTAGCTTTTATCAGGGGGTATGGGACAGTGGAAAATTTGGTAAAAACAATCGATTCTGGAAGATCTAGATCTGTTTAACAATCGAGACAGAAGAGCAAATTCTGGACTTTAAAAATTTTTATACTCTTAAAACCTTGTTCCTACACCTAATTTGTTATTACTGAGGGTGTTCTATTACTAATCGGTCAAACGTTAGCAATACTCGTGATAATATGTGATAAAATTTGGAAGGGTTAGTTCAGATGAAGTTTCTTCGAAATATGGTTTGTTTCCAAGTTGAAAAAATTAAAACTAATTTCAGAACCTTTTTAATACATTTTTTTTCTAATTTGTCAATGAGAGTACCATCGTAGACCATAGTAGATTATTAGGTATATCATGTTAATACAGAAACAAGTGCATTAATTTCATTCTCCGGATTATTAAAAAAATAAATAAATATTAGGCATTATGTAAAGCAGAATTAGTCATACATTAGGGTGCTTTGTTTGAAACTTACAATTTTGTTTCGTTTCATTGACGAAATATTATTCTAAACATTGGAAAAAAAATCTCGCCAAATTTCAGCTCTTAATTTTAATTTTAAGTACTCGTTATTTGATTGTAAAATTTTCCTATTCATTTAACACGTAAACCTACGTTTTTTTTTAATTATCTAGGTCTCAGCTGCATTTTACGTTATTTTATTGTCTATAGGCGATAATTATAGGGGAATATTTGTTCTTTTATATTAAGTTATATTACTAGACTTACAGCAAAAACGTAAATAACATTTCTATCGGGAATTAAATTTGCTATAAAAAAGGTCCTCAGTGTCTAAATTGTAGAGTTATTAGTTCACGAGATAAATAGAATCATTGTAAGAAAACTTAAAATATCCTTGTTATTATCAAATTTATCGTATTAAAAATTTGATTGTAAATTGTTAAGTGACTGTGTTGTACATTATATTATTTTATAATGATAAAATGTCTGACAAATTAGTCTGCAACATATTAATGTTGCAAAATAAAATGCAAAATAAAAAAATAATATAAATAATATTTGTATTATAAAAAATAATAGAGTGATACATATATAAAACTTTTAATAATTTGCATGTACCCTTTTTAAAAGAGACTAAACTGTTTTCTCAGTGCCTAATAATGTTTGCGTTTAATACTGTTTTTGAAATTGAAAGAACAATTTCGATTGGGAAGTTAAAATGATTTTTCTGACGAGGATTTAACGTTGTGCAACACATCACCTACCATTTGGATTTTACCAACCGAAGCTGAAAATTTTCAACTGTTATTTGGGAAGCAAAGTGAAACCCGTATTCGACCACTTGTTCCAATACATTATTAGTACATCCACTCTCGGTAATAGAGCTATTTATGTTCATTTAATGGCTAACATATAGAAATTATAAACAGAAACCACAAATCAGATATCTGATGATGATCCGAGGTCACAATACGAATCGTAATTGAGAAATTCATGTTGTTATTAATTAAATTATATTCGTCGATTGAAAGTTACCAGTTTCATTCGCTTTAGTGGGCGATTTAAGTATTAATTTTTAATGGTTTTGAGGGTTACTTGCGGCTAATCTATATTACACTAATGCAAACAATTGAAGGGTCAAAATAATTTCCGAACTTTTTCCGTGATTTTTGGAAAAAAAAACATTTTGAAGCTCTAAGATTCTAGTTTTTAGATCTTTCGGTCCAAAATTTTTAGTAGCTACGGTTATCATGCAATTCTAAGAAATAGCGTGACAATGTTTTTTCCACGGACATGGAAAAATTTTTTTCAGGTAAGCAAATGCATGGATCAGATAGCTTGTTTCTTCAGCTGCAATTTCTTTTTTTTTTTAATTTTGATATGACCATTTTTCATCGAAATATCGGACTTTTAATGGAAAAGGATCCTTTTGTCTTCAATCATCGATATCACGGCGACAAATGGTCGTACAGAAAATTGAAGGGCAGTTTCGAAATCTGGATTTTTTTTTCATCTTTTACACGAATTTTAAAAAACAGGAAAAAGAGTATAATTTATGGTTTTTTAGAGAATTGACGGCTAAATTAGAAATATTCACGAAATTACTAATGTTAAGCATGACTTTTACAGTTCGATATACCCAGAAGAACCCTGTGAAGTTTCAGTTAAGTTATACTTAAATAATAACATAGTTTATTTTTTACTTCGTTGACGATTCCTTAGAGAACTAAACAGTATTAATACTCAGGTACCTAATTTAATACCTACGGAGAGTATTAGGACACTTCAAGACGAATTATTCACACTTGGAAAGTTCCTCCCGAAGTTAACAAGGGACCATTGCAGCGGAAGGCGTCTTCATAGGTTTGTTGGAGTATGGGAAATGTTAGACAAGTTACTGTTCTCTAGTAATTCCTGCTGGATTTGTCATATAGTTCGAATGGCACTTGTAAGGTGCTTCTGGTCCGCACTTTGGCGTGAATTATCCCGAAATACGTCGATGATATAGTTCGCAACGTGAATAGATACATACAGGGTGCGCGAAATAACCCTCTGTTTCCTCCATTATAAAATTCCAGCCACTTAACAATTTTTTTTTCGACAATTTGATAATATATAAAAATAATTGTTAGCCTTGTATGACCTGATGATGAGGTGTAAATTTGGACCTCGAAACTAGTCGTCGTATGTAATGAATTTTACAGTAAAGGATTGTTGAAGACTTCTTTTTATATTCCCATTAATGTAATTCAGTATATACTCGTACGTACTTGTATTTGTATAAAAACGTTTACAATAAATATTAAACATAAAGTAATAAGTATTAAATAGTGCTAAACCACGTATAAAAAAACTGGCGAAAGCCAGAAGACTCAATTTATGTTTGATTCAATCTTCATATTGATTGTATGTAACCTACCATTTGATATAGTAGATAATAAAACATTTTATCTGCTCCCACTATAGTAAATATATAATAGGTACATTGTTTTTAAGGAGGTTAGTGGATTTTACCGTAGAAATAGAAGTTGCTATGGACAACGGGAGGTAAGTGAGGTAACTTACCTCCCTAGGGAAAAAAGCGACTTCGAGTTAAAATGCATATTCTATGAACTAATAAATGGAAATATTTGATGAACATATCATTTTATTAATTATTATGAATGAATATTTATGGTAATTGTACAGTTATTACATTTAGTAACATTTATAAAATATGGATAATTATTCCCCTCGCGTTTACTAATTGTCACATTTTTCTCAAAATGATTTGACCGCTCCATTTCAGTCACCGGAGGCTCAATATTATCTGACTGATCCATTAAAACAGCATGATGCGACGTACTACTAGAACCTGGAGTTGAAGTGTCATTGTAAAGAATCCTGTTGGCTATTTCATTTTTGTTACTTAAACTGTCAGCAACATAACTTTCTGCAATTGTGGCTGATTTCCACCCACCATGTCTCTTGATTGCTAATACATCAACTCCTGTATTAGCCAGTAACGTTGCCGATGTTCTTCGGAATGAATGGCCTGTATATGTTTCAGGATGTTCTAGTTTCAAAAACTGTGCAATCTTATTAGGAATCATAGAAAGGGTATTCTTGCCGACTGGTTGGTTGTAACATCTACCTGCTTGATAGCTCATAAAAAAGCGTGAAATTTCAGTTTTAATTTCCAATCTAATCTTGCTATATTTTTTGAGAATTTCTAGGTGAGAAACAGAGCCCAGACGAGAAGTAATTGTAATCGTACGTGACATACCATTTTTAGAATCTGGAATTATGACAGCTCTACTTATTACTAATAAACTTAAAAAAAATGAAAAAATAAATGCTAATCCGTTTCAGCGGTTTGTTAAAGAAATTACAATCAAGTTTTATTTGAAAAACCCTGTATTCCACATCCATTAAAGTTACTTAGGGACATACTATTATAATACTCTGTCCTTAATCGTGGGTTGAGCCTAACTAACTTATAATAACAGCGTGTCAACAACCTCCTACCTTTTTTTTATCCATCACGGGTATAAAACAGATTAATTGTATTATGGGATCTTATATAGCCCACTAATACACCCACGTACTGTCTCCCCTCATTGTTAAGTCTTCAAAAGTGCAGTCGAAGATCTGTCACGTAGGAGACTTATTAAAAATTATAGACAATACCGTTCCCGTTTTGGATTGTTGCAAAACAAAAAAGTCTAAAGTCCAAACATAAAAATAACGTAACTACTAACCCACTGGGGTCTACTAATCGCATAACATCAGCTATGAAGAATGATTTTATTAATGGCCATTGCAAAACAAATTAAAAAAGTGTATTCTTTAAATTTTATTCGAACTTGTTAAATTAATTTTATGTGCTGATCTTAAACTTAATCTTAAGTTTATGTTTTTGTTGTCCTTATGCACTTAATTAAAGCCAGTGAGATAAATCATATCAGAATGGCAGGAAATCCAAATGTGTGCCGTCCTCAGAGGTGATTATCTTTTGATTAATTGGGCAGGGAGGCCCTTAATTTTGCTGGAACTTCTGTCAAACAGACGTTTACAAATTGCGCAGAGATCACTTGCCAATCATGGTAACACGAGTAGTTGGTTAAGTTAGACAATAATTTTGTAGCGATTCTTGTATTTGAACGCTAATCTCTCGCAACTATCCACCTTTGAAACGTTTCGCGATGTATTCGTTAAGTATCACATGCAAAAAGATAAATGAAGAAAAACTAGGACTAGGCTTCAAGACTTCTCATTCGTGCCTTGAAATGTTTTCGGTTTTATCCTTGTCCCCAGGTACCTACTTTTATTACCCTATCCTAATTAACACTTATCCAGGTCATTGCCTACTCGGTTTGTGCTTATGTACCCTAATAAACAACAATTAATTTATGTTTACAGCCTACTTATTCTAATCTCATTTGCTAAATACATTTATTTGGGATAATCTCGGATAATTCAAAGTACAATTTATGTGGCTCGTAAATTACCAGAAAGCAAACTATATTTATTGGGGCAGGTACTAAATGTAATTGTAGCGTACCGCACTGTAAAAAAAACTCGTTTGTAAGCTTTTTGGTATATTTTCCTAGACTACACAGTAGTGTTTAAGAACAACATAAATTAAACTAATGACTGAATCATCTAAACTTCAAATTTACCCAATTACTAAACAGTCTTTTTATTTTACATTTCCGCAAATGCGCCTTAAGTCAAGTCAGTTTCCTTTAAAATTATGTATCTGAATTATAAAAATACTATTATTCGAATTATACCAACGGTTCAAATGCCATCAGTTAGTTCTCTTTAGCTTTAATGCCTGACGAATTGTGGGTGAGATATAACCTAGATGTCGGTAGATAGACGTCCAAACAGCTAAATATTTGGTTGGTTGTCTCACCATTCTGATGAGAACTAATAGTTTCAAAACTGGCGTATATCTGGTGATTCCGCTGACGAATGATCTTGATTGCCAATGCGGGTCGGGGCTATAGTCCGCATAGTAGTTGTTTCCACATTATCATTAGTTAAAGCTCCTGATGAAGACATAAATGTATTCGAAACGTAATTACATCGCCACAAGTGATGGTAATATTAAATATATTAAAAAATATATATTGTTATGGGTGTGAACGTGTCTTTGTGTGTGCGCCAAATTTTTATGAGTGTGTAAATGTTTATGTTGTTATGTTGGTTGTCTATTTCTCCCTGGCTAGCTTTCGACCCTTCTCAGTAGTGAGTTCAAATGAAGGTACAAACTCAGCAGAAAACCACACAACACACCACACTAAACAATACAATTAAGGAATATTTAGAATTCTCCTACAATACTTTTGTAACACTTTGAAAAAGATTTAGGTGTATTCAGTTTGATTTATTTTTGTGTATTGTTGGTTGCCTACAGTGTAAAATTTGATCTTATAATTTCTTATTCAATGTGTTACTGAGCCTATTGCTAATATTAATATCTATTAAATTTTAAAATGGCCAAATTTTGATAATTATTCAAATGGTAAAATCAAATTTATTTGATATGAAAATTTAATTATATGAAAATTTTGTGTTATGACCTTTTTGATTGTATTTTATTAAATTTTATGGTAACATTAATTCTTTGCGTTTATTTGGACTTTTCCCTGTTTGTTGAACCGACTTCATAAACTAATTTCCTTTTGCTTGTTTCAGGTAAGGCACGTCTTCTGAGTTTCATGCATACAAGTTACTTTGAAAAACCCAGCACGTATTTTACGATGAGGAGATTACAATATCTTTATTCTGTCCTTGACGTCAACATTTAAAGGTAAGTAAATGCAATGCCTTAAGAGGATGCTGATAACAATCAAGGTGCTTGGCTTGGTGCGTTGTCGTTGTCATTATGTTCTAAAATATATAGTGCTATTTATTACTGATATTTTTTCAAGAATTTCGTGTCTTTGATGTCATTGTTTTACTTCACTGTGTTTTAAAAAAGTTCAAATTGGAATATTGGAAATATACTACGAGTATACTTATAAGATAGGTAAGTTTAGTTAATAAAAATAAGTTTTAGATCAGCTTCTGTTGATCAGAACATTTTAGTGCAATAATATGCAGAGTATTTTTTCTACGTGAATTATTTTTTGAAGGTTTCTTCAAAATTAGGTATGTATTAATATTAATATACCACAAGCAGAGATTCTTTTTTTACGACAGATTTAATTCAAATAACAAATTGAATATTCCTTGTTCTCGGGCTAAGCTATGTGGGGGCTCATTTCGGTTTTTAACAATAAACTTGACCAATTTTTAGTGCTAAACT
Organism: Anoplophora glabripennis; assembly: GCF_000390285.2. Classification (NCBI taxonomy): domain Eukaryota; kingdom Metazoa; phylum Arthropoda; class Insecta; order Coleoptera; family Cerambycidae; genus Anoplophora; species Anoplophora glabripennis. The sequence continues at coordinate 606,388 of NW_019416314.1, forward strand.
GCTAGAACTAAAATAGAACCGTTTCTCGCCCTTGTCGTGCGTCAAAGAAACGGAAAAACCAATTCTGGCTTATTGGAAACTTAACGGGAGCCGGTTATTGGGCCTAACGAACCTATCGCGTCGAAAATCCTTTCCGAACCAAATTAAGCCTTATCCTTCGAGCATTAATCAATAAACGAGACGTTTGTTTCCTGTACAGCTCGAGAGGATCATGCACTGAAGAACGCACGCGTGTATTCTACGCCTCCCTGTTGCGATCCCTTTGAAATCCTCAATTCGAATACCGCACGAGATTTGTCACACCCTTAATTTGAGTATCGACCCTTTATAGTCCTTTGAAAAAGTAATCGAGTCGGTTTTTGCCTGGTTCTAATCACGGTGTCGAATCGGATGATATTTTTAATTGCAAATGTTTGAATACTTCTGTTTATGTCAATTATTTTTTATTAGATATATCTCGAAGCTGATTATTCATCCGGTAATGTCGCTGTAGGCCAAATACATTTTTTTGTATACCTTTATAATAGAGTAAGAAAAGCTCAAATTTATTTTATCTGCTCCCGCTCTAGAAAATAGACTATTAATACGTTGTTTTTAAAGAGGTAAGTGGATTTTACCGTAGAAGTGCTAAATGCATATTTTATGAACAAATAAATAGAAATATTTGATGAACATTATACTTTACTAATTATTATGAATGAATATTTATAGTAATTGTATAGTTATTACATTTAGTAACATTTATAAAACCTGGATAATTATTCCCCTCGCGTTTAGGTTCTAATTCTCACATTTTTCTCAGAATGATTTGACCGCTTCATTTCAGTCACCGGAGGTTCAATATTATCTGACTGATCCATTAAAACAGCATGATGCGACTGTCAGCAATATAACTTTCTTCAATTGTGGCTGATTTCCACACACCATGTCTCTTGATTGCTAATACATCAACTCCTATATTAGCCAGTAACGTTGCCGATGTTATTCGGAATGAATGGCTTGTATATGTTTCAGGATGATCTAGTTTCAAAAACTGTGCAAACTTATTAGGAATCATAGAAAGGGTATTCTTGTTGACTGGTTGGTTGTAACATCTACCTGCTTGATAGCACATAAGCAACCGTGAAATTTCTTGATATATTTCCTGAAAATTTCTATGTGAGATACAGAACCCAGACGAAAAGTAATTGTAAACGTACGTAACATACCATTTTTGAATCTGGAATTGTAACTGTAATAATGTCATCGAAATTTTTGAAATTGACGTCCAAAGTAAGTTTGCATAACTCATCAGAACAACAAGGCGACTTTGCAAGATTTCGAATAATGTCAAAATGAATTGATTAAGAAATGTCAAAAAATAAAACCTAATCTTTATTTCATGAACCATAAAGAACTGTGGGAGCAGATAAAATGTTATACATCACGCAGCAGTTAAGTATAATTTACCAGTCTCGGACTCTATTGCCAGCCCTTGCTCCGCTCGGGCGCAAAATCGTCCTCGACTGGTAAATAGTACTTACCTCTTTTATGGTGTAAATAACTATTTAGTAAACCTTAGGAATGATTTTTGTTTTCGAGGCCAAATTTTGAATAATTCTATTGGCGATTTTTTGTCCGAAATTTATTATTACTAAAAAATACCTAAAGGAAAATTGGAATTTTTCTTGCATACACATATGTAATTGCCAACATTGTAAAGCTGTGACACTCTGTAGATTGTAAATGTATTTATTTTCAAAAGTATCAATCTTTTTTGCGCAAATAACTACATTTTTGGTAAACCTATTCTGGAATTTGTTCCCCATTGACAATTCCGTGCGAGATGCAGGTCTGTTTGGGATTATTCATCGACTTTCAGACGGATAGTTTTCGTCCGTCTGCCTTAGCCCTGTATCCGTGGCTTACTGGGGAGCCTAACAACCTGCCCGCGTTAAACTCGGGTTTGTCCAACGAACCGTGACTTTGGAAACCCCTCTCGTCGCCATAGACGCGTTCGCAAGCAAGAAAAAGGCCCCGGACGGCCCGTCCAGTTTTTACTGAGGCCCCTAAGGAGCTTTCCGGATTAGGGCAGAGGGTACTGTTTGCTTTTAAAGTTTAATTCGCAGTAGGAATTGAATCGGACGCGTTCCCTGAAATTAGACAAGTTTTGTGAATACATTTCTACGTTTTTAGATTATGTCCAACTTACAAATCGGTATTCTACACCGAGAAAAAAATACTGCAAACACATATTGGCAGTAATGGTATTCCAGTCGAATAGATTATAAAATCCGAATTTGAAACGTTCAAGTCAAAAATCTCGCGAGCCACCGAGAGCGACGTTCACGAGCATGCGCGGCCCTGGCGCTCCTCCCGCGTGCAGGCCGACGTTAAGGTTTATTGCTGCTAGCGCGTTTATTAGATGAACTATCAACCTAAAACTTTCTGAAAATAAAAATTTAACCCTTTCTTTAATTGTCTCTAAAATCCCGGTCTTATATGTTCAATAGTTAATTAACAATTAACGATATAAAAAATGCTATTTTTTAAAAAGAGCGAATTCGCGAGCGGCTTTCGCCTGACCCTGGGACAGTTTGTTTATAACGCTATTTTGCACGTCATACTTTGTTAGTTGTACTTAAAGGTCGATTTAATTTAAACTTCTCGAAATTTTTCTTTTTCGATACGTTTCTTTGGATCAATAATTAGAATCTAGGATATTAACTTCTAAAATTAACATTTTGTAATTAAACAATTAATTGCAAAAAAAACGAACGAAATTAATTAACAAATATCTGGAGCAACAATTTCGTGATCAATGGAATCGGATGGGATTGGAAAATTTACAATCATCTGGGAATTTTCTTCTAATGTCTAAATTTTGTCTGTGAACATCCATACCGGATTTACCCTATTTTTTTGACAATTTTTATAGAAATAATTAAAGTTTTGGTGAAGCACTGTCACTACACCCTGTATATTCCAATCACATATACTTTTAATTTAATATTATCATATCATCTTTGTCAATCGGTAAGTCGATCACTGCGCGGCCTTTTTTTAGAATCAAATCGAAACGTGTTCAAATTTGATGAGCGTTTTTTTATTTTATTTATTTTTTTTTGAGGCCTCCATAAGCAAAAGTTGTAGCTATGCCCCTGATTTCCCTGCCCGTACAAAGATTTGTTTGCCCAGAAATTCATGTTTTGTCGGTTTTCAAAAAAAAAAAACTATTAGTCTCTAAAGTGACGCTACAGGGTGCCTTGTTCTTATTTTCTCTACGAAGGCACTCCAGGCATAATGGACATAAAAGCTCGTTACAATCCTTTCCGTAGGTGGCGTATTAAAAACATCTGGTTTCTAATACCCCGCGAGTTTTAGCGTATCTGGCTAACCGTGAAGCCACCGCCAGGCTCAGACACCTACCCCACGTTAAGTGGGCGGCAGGCATTGTTTACTTTGATAAATTGGACGATTATTATAAAAAGCTGTCACGTACGCTTTATTATCCCTGGTTAATGCACCGGCAGTGTAGCATGGGTGTAACTAAAATGCTTGACCGATTTTATGTCAAATTATTTAAACGAATCTATAAGTATGATCGTTACGTTTCGAAGATTCAGATAAGAAACTTATTGATAAACTAGTAACTTACATAGTGAAAGGCAAGAATTAGTTGAATTGATGTACAAAGACCAGTGGCGGAGATAGCGAAAGATACTGTTATTGGAATAAAAATTCCATAGTTTCCACGACACTGATTACACAGCCCCACAAAAAAAATTGTGTGCATTGGACTAGACCACTATACCGTTATGTTTTCGAGGTCGCTGAGTCCGAATCCGAGTCCGTTTGACCCTGTCAGGTCAGGTTAAAGGTCATTTCAAGGACAAACCGAGAAAAATCACCTATGGTGGGGGCAACCATGGTTATTAGGTTTTTGCGGTCGATGAGTCCAAATCCGAGGTCTGTTTGGGCTTGTTAGGTCAATTTCAAGGTCATTATAAGATCATTCCAATGTTACAGGTCATTTTAAGGTCAAACCGAGAAAAATCAACCATGGTGGGGGCAACCATGGTTATTATATGTTTTTGGAGTCGTTGAGTCCAAATCCGAGGTCTGTTTGGCCTTGTTAGGTCAGGTTCAAGGTCATTATAAGATCATTCCAATGTTACAGGTCATTTTAAGGTCAAACCGAGAAAAATCACCCATGGTGGAGGCAACCATGGTTATTATATGTTTTTGGAGTCGCTGAGTCCAAATCCGAGGTCTGTTTGGCCTTGTTAGGTCAGGTTCAAGGTCATTATAAGGTTATTTCAAGGTCAAACAGAAGAATCCACTATAGCTGGGACAACCGAAGTAATTAAATGTTGTTTCGGGTCGCGGAGTCCAAATTAGGTTTCCTTTTGTCTCTACCGGATCAAATTCGGTTATTTTCTGGACAAACTTCGTATAAATCTTGCATATTTTAACATAAATATAGACACTATTAGAAATAAACGTATCCGACTATAATTTATTTGTTTCCTGCATATATCCGCCCACGTTGTGTATTGAAGCTTCTCCGCGGCGTTCCTTTTAGCCGCAAATTTTGTGAATATCGAGTGGCGGTCTCGAAATCCATTTAATACATTTCGATATTTATTACTAATGGAATACCGTCGACCGCCGACGTGGAATGTCTTTTCGATGAAATTGGGGTAACTTTGTTAAAAATCCTATAGAGAGAAATAGAGACGACGGCGACTTAAATTGAATTGAGGCGCTATTCTTATTTATCCTTCGTCCTCTGACTTTTTACGTTATACAGTAGAGATCCTTTGATTTATTATATTGCTTTTCCGTAAATTGTCCATAAAATATATATAGAATTCTTTTATTTGTCTTGGGACCCCTCACGAGAACAACAATCGCGATTCTGTTATTCCCGTACGTGGCTCGTTACGTCCTATGCGCTGGACAACTGGACACCACAATGTCATTTCGCCGAGATTTAATCATTGATGAAAAAGTTAGTTCTCTTTATTTAGTCGTCGAAGACCTAATAGTAATTGTAAAACTAAGTAATCTATTCGCATATTTTTATATAAATTTAAGTGATTTTTAATGATTTCAGAATACACTGTATACGGATTAAGTGTAGAAAAATTGCGTTTATAAGTTTTCTACAAATGACATAATTTTTAATTCGTTTTACTGTAAAACTGTTTAAAATTTCTAATTTTCGGCTCAAACGTTAGTATTTTAAAAAATTTAAGCAAAATTTATTTATCTGTAACGTCCCTGATAAGAATTTTGAAAATCAGGAGGCTATGATAGAAATTAACATAATGCAGAGGCGCCCAATCAAATTTCTAGTAAATCCCTAATAAATCCTGTACATCCTTCTAAATTCTTGTAGGTACATCGTTAGTGTATTTCAGCTTAGTCCTAAAGACACTGTCGAATATCCCCAACATATTTTAGTACACCATGGTAGGTGCCTATGACAAATGACTATGCCTATTTAAACAAAACAAAAAGATACGTGTCGGACTCATTTACAATTTTCCTTTTCTGGGAGATTAAATGATAGCGAATTTTAACAAGAATACATTTTTGTGTATAATTAAGAAGTACCTGAGTAAATCATACCAGGAACTCCAAGATCCTAGTTTTGATGAAGTGTGACCAAACATATTCTTACAGCATAACAAAAGCCCTATATAATTTAGAAAGCTAAACAAATCAGGCTACTTAGGATCTCTTAAAACATTTATATACGTTATTTCGATAGGAAATATGCGTCTACAAGTTTTTTAGGTACGAGATGTACCGGGTGATTCAGTCATAATGTTATTAATTTTAAGAGAAGATAGAGAAAAATGAGTATCTCTTGACCGCTGACCCACAAAGGTTTATCGAGAGTGAATGTACCTACCGTATTACTCGGTAAATAACCTAGTTTTTACTGGGTCTTTAATGCGTAGTGAACGACAGGAAATAAACAGATCTTATAATAAATACTTATTTGAAAAATAATCATATCAGTATTGTAACGAATTTGCAATGTTCATGTAGAAACTTATATGAAAATATTGCCTGATCGAACTTAAAGTCATATAAAAATTTTAATTATTATTATAGCAACACCAAATTTGTATAAAATTGTTAATATGGATATTCTGGATATAAAACTAGTAATGATAAATGATATTAGATAGTATAAAAATAATAATATTTTAATTTTATTCTCAAGTACAGAATAAATTTTCATAAAATGCATGATGTCGACACTTGTTAGTACTCAGCACATAGAGAAAAACGAATCTAAACCTAACTTATATCGAATGAAAGTTTAAAGTCTAGATTAATCTGGTATACATATTGTTGGAAGACGAGTAAACTTAAAGAATATATTTCAATCCAGTTAACCCTAACATGAAAATCAACTCAATCATTTCATCAACTGTCAAATTTTATAATAAATTTCACAAATGTCAAATCTAAAGGTGGCTTTGTAAGAATACCCGGAGATAACCTAAAAAACATATAATAAAGAATATTTAATTAATTAATTTATAGAATTGTATATAAAAATAAAAGGACATTTGTTAAAAATATAAATGTGTTAGTTATAAGTAATGTTGTGAAAAAGTGATCGAAAAGGACATCCAAAGACTGAAAAATTCTGTGTATGGACCTTAAGCAAAGCTAGGGACAGAATATTCAGGAAGGATGAGAAAAACAAAAAAATTATTGATTAGTTACGGCTTGGGTTTTGCAAGATGTACAGCGTGGAGAGGCAGCTCCCGAAAAATTAAAAATAGAGCAAGAAAAAACAGTCTAAGAAAGAAAATTAAACAATCACCAGTTAAATCCACAGTTTGCCAGAGTCCAGATAAAGTTATTTTGTCATTCCATCACAATTTTCCGCTACCAGCAGTATAAAGCAGTTCCAAAGCAGTTTCCAGTGGCCCCATAAATAGTCTGCAAGGCCTCTACGTAGTTTCCAGCAAAGAAAACTTCAAATTTTACAACGTACCAAGTATCTAAAACGCAGTGCACTATAATATTGCTACCAATAAATCATGCTTTCTCTCGCATCAAATCTTTGCAAAGTATAAATAATAAACCACAGGACTTACCTGTACAGAAATAAGCATAATCCAATCACTTGTAACTTAAATATTTCACTATTTTCACGAGCTCTGAAATCTGTCAAATGAACAGCCTGCATACTTTAGTCTGCATTATTTTTGTTCCTGTGTAGATATAAGAGATGTCCCTGTCTAATAGGCAAGGAATAATATAAGGAGACGTACTCAGTATTACATAGATCAAATAAAGTTAGTTAATAGTTATTTTTTTTAATAATTATTCCTTATATTGTTTATAAGCTGAGCCGAAAAAATATTTGTTATTAAAATATTCTTTCTTGTGGAAAAATTATTACATATAAAAAGATATTCCTAATTTGAGTTTATAAAGTTTTCAAGTATAAGGTCATCATATAATAAATTTTTAAATAAACATTATTGAATTTCCTCTCTATTCATTCCAAAGTGTATTGCATTATACTAGTTTGTGTGTAAATATAGAACCGACTCTTGAGGCTTTCTGATATTGTCTGATATGTAACAAGTGTCTAACCAACAGCTGGTTAAAAGTACAAGGTAAGATATAAAAGATAGTAGAGGTTTGTATGGAACAACTTACAGCTTAATTAAAGATAAAAAGTAAAATCAACACCCACACACACATTGACATTATATTTCAGTATATGTAATCATATACTGGAAAATTAATCCTTACCGAATTATTGGTTGTCAGAACTGCAGAATCCTGCAACTATATTAAAGTGTCTACTACTTCAGCTACTTACGACTAACATACGACAAACTTACGTGGAGCCATTCCTTGTAGCGGGATTGCCCCAGTTACAATATTTATGATTATTAGAAGCTCAAAGGTATCGGTAATACAGCTTTAGCAGAGCACAGTTTACTGCCAGCTCGTTAATAGGTTAAAGTCGGCTGATCAACTGCTACAAAACCCGACATATAAGAGAAATATTAAAAGATTTATTACGCCCACATCCTCACGGACGTGCACCATCGGAATGGATCCAATTTTCTCATTTATCGATTATTAAATTCCTGCTTTTAACAACGGACCGCATTAAAAAGGCGAATAAAACTTTACGACGGACATTACTGGCTTCTGCAAAATATAATTCCGAGTTAAGGAAATTCAATAGGCGACTGTAAAAATCAGTGTAAAGGAAATTTACTGTCAGTTTATCTAATTGGTGTTTATGGCGCGCGATAACCGGGAGAGGGATTTCGTCGAATTTTTTCGCAGCCCCAATTTATTAAAGGTAGTAAAGCATTAAGAGTTGGCGTTTTATTTTATTACCCGGCTACGTGTGAGTTTTAAAAGTCGTTGGGGACTTTATGGACGTATTTATGGTGCCCGTTCGACGAACGTCGACGTATAGGTGGATTATTACCGTGAAATCAAGACGTTATTGGACGAGGAAGATCCTCCAGTTATTAAAAATGTAATTAGAAGAATAAAACTAACGAGAAAAAGGAAGTTATTGCGTTTGTCTTCGACCATAATGGCGATATACTTTTCTGTAAGTTGAGATTGTTGTAGAATTCCAAAGTTATGAAATATCGGTATCAAATCAATATAAAATGATAATATCAAAAAAGTAACTCGAAAGAAGTAACGCTAAGTTGACAGTTGAAGGTCAGGCAAAACCCGCTCCGGAATTCGCTCTTTTTACGTTAACTAGAGCTTATTTTTACGGTAATTAAAAAAGATAAATCACATTCGCCTCTTTGTTCCCAAGACAACTTTTTTATATAATGTTAATTGTTACGAGCCCAGATTTTTTAACCGAATTTGGAACGTTCAAATTATAAATCTCTATTCTCTGTAAATCTCTATTTGGAATCCCTCGTAGTGATTCTAGAGAACTGATTTATGACGTCGCAGTTGCAATTAAAATTCATCACATTTAAATTAAATGCACAAGCAGAAAAGAAGCGGTATTATTGTTTTATGTCTCTTTACAAAGAGTTGTCACGTTCTCCGCAGAAACCTTCTGCTGCAGCAAGACATTTTCTGTAAATTTCTAAAACTTTAGGACGTGGTGGCCGGTCCAGACCCTACGTTAGGTATAATTCCACGCCATATTCCCTCCAATAAGGGGCCGTCGTCAGTAACATTTAAATTGTAGAACTGCCGTTCCCACACGGTGAAATTGGACGCGTTGTATGCGGCTTAATTATATAACGCTATCGTTAAGTTGGCAAAAGGAATTCTCTAAATTGTATAAATAGCGCCCGAGAAACTTTAGCCGTGTTGCATCTTGCTTAACGCTTTCAAAGTTTGTATTACATGTTAATCAGATTTCTAGCGGAATGACTGGGGAGTTTCACTCCGGGCGACGGAAAAACTTATCTGCGTTGCTGTAACTGTAGCCTAGAGTAACATTTCGTTTCTTCGCACTACAGAAACTGGTGGAAATAGAAATATACATAATATTAGTTGGGAGAAACGAATAATATAAGGAACATGGAACATGTTGTAGCAGTGAAATCTAATCCAAGATCAGTTTTATTAACCAAATTGAACCAAAAAGCTCCAGCTATTTGAATAAAACTGATGGGATATAAAGGGTGTCCCAAAATTCATACAAAAAGTACTATTGATAGTATAGGGTTATGTATGGAATAACAGAGTAAATGGCACATACGCACTCTTTTGTCGAAATTTTCCATTACCGTTTTACATAATTCAAATCTTGCGTGCATTTTCGGACACCCAAAAGGAAATGTTAGTCTGGTGGAAAATTTAAAAAGCTATTCTTTGATAATTTAACTCAATTTTTTTTCGCATTACTAGAGGGTATTAACTTAAATAAAAAGTATCCCATAAGTATATACATATATCTTCTTCATTATACACTAGTGGAAAAAATTAAGGAATAAAAAAAATCTAAATTTTCGGCGATTTTTCAAATGGCTGTATCTTTGATAAAAATGGTCGTATTGGAGTAAAAAAAAAGAAGCAATTTATAGCTTGAAGTTTCTAATTTTTGGATCTTGCAAAAAAAAATTTCAAGTAACACGTATCGCGCAATCTTAATAAATATAATGAAAAAAACTTTTTCGATCTTATTTTTGGTGTACGGACTTGAAAAAATTTTTTTCCAACTTAACCACCTTATGGGTTAGATAGGTTGTTCAATTTAGCTTCAATTTCTTTTTTTTGGTCTCGATACGACCATTTCTCGCTGAGCTATCGGACTGAATGAAAATGGATCATTTTCTCTTTGTTCATCGATATCTCAGAAACCAATGGTTGCACAGAAAATCGACGGTGAGTTTCAGAAACTTGAGTGAATTCTTTACAAGGTCCTGGCACGGTTTTTTAGAAAAAAAAATTTATCCTTAACATGACTGAAAAATCGTAAAAGTAGGATTTTTAGGGGTCTTCTAGAAAATCATGTGCCACATTGAGAATATTGAGAAAATGACTAATGTTAAGTCTGCCTTTTACAGGTCATTGTACCCCTAAAAGCCCTACAGAGTTTCAATTCGATCCATCAAGCCGTTTTTTGTTTCATTCGATTGAATTTTTTTAAAAATTAAAGGATCACGTTTTTTTGCCTGTAAATGCTCTTAATCTGTAAAAAATGGAATAAAGAATTTTTTTCGTGATTTTTTTTACATTCTTATTGCAGAAAGCGTTCGAAATTATGAAATATTCTCAATGTGGCACGTGATTTTCTAGAAGACCCCTAAAAGTCCTGTTTTTACGATTTTTCAGTCATGTTAGGGATAAATTTTTTTTTTTTCTAAATAACCGTGCCAGGACCTTGTAGAGAATTCATTCAAGTTTCTGAAACCCACCGTCGATTTTCTGTGCAACCATTGGTTTCTGAGATATCGATGAACAAAGAGAAAATGATCCATTTTCATTCAAAGTCCGATAGCTCAGCGAGAAATGGTCGTATCGAGACAAAAAAAAAGAAATTGAAGCTAAATGAACAACCTATCTAATCCATAAGGTGGTTAAGTTGGAAAAAAATTTTTCAAGTCCGTACACCAAAAATAAGATCGAAAAAAAATTTCGAAAAATTTTTTTTCATGATATTCATTAAGATTGCGCGATACATGTTATTTGAAATTTTTTTTTGCAAGATCCAAAAATTAGAAACTTCAAGCTTCAAATTGCTTTTTTTTACTCCAATACGACTAATTTTATCAAACATACAGCCATTTGAAAAATCGCAGAAAAAAATTTAGATTTTTTTTGATCCCTTAATTTTTTCCACTAGTTTGCTCTGTCGCAAAACAATTATTTTGGTCATCGGTTATATCCATTACGTATGTAATTATAACTTTGCAAATAAGATAAGCTGGGCTGTCACGACTACAGCCAGTCAGTTAATGCGAGCCAACATTTTTTAATCCTTTTCCAGTCCTTAAAATCGAGGTGGAGGTTTTGCAACTTTAATCCACTGGAAGGAAACAAGGCAGAAGAAAATAATCGACCGACTTTAAATAAAGACCCCTCCGATTCCAAAAAAATATATATCCAGCTCTCCTTGTATCGGATTAGGGTTCCCACGGAACAGTTTATATTTTTTACGGCGAACGGCGCCCTTAAAATAACAGTTCTTAAGCGCCCCTGGCAGAACAAAGGAACCGTCGCACGCCCTCTTTATACCTATTCTTCTTTCGCTTTCGGCGCTGCTCGGTGTTTACCATAAATAAAAATAAAGCCGGGATCGCCACGTAAAAATTTATGCCAGACTTTAAATCGACGAAAGGGCTGAAAAGAAAAAGCCCGCCGTAAAATAATAACTACAAGGCGCCTGGTTTCTGGGTAATGAATATCGCTACGGGCGTAGAAAAACTTTTATTTATCGCTACTGAAATAAAAAGTAGTCATAAATTATTAACCGTTAAGGTGTCCGTACACGTAGCGGAAAGTCCGCGGACATATCCGTGTGGGGTAGCTTTAAATATTGGTCTACTCCTTTCACATCTCCATTTTGTATGTATACGTCTGTGTAAACAATGCTTAAAAAATTGTTTAATTAAGCACAACTGTGATTATCAGAGCCCCACAAAAAAGGGTGTCTAGAAGTGATCTGGGAGATTTCTAAACGATTTGTGTAGTCAGTGATTGGAAAAACATTGAAATTCAATTATTTCACTCAACTTTTGAATTGAAATTTGCCTATAATGTTTTAATAAACCTGCAAGTCTCACTTCCGGCTTCTTCAAAAGCTGACGCTGATGGTTTATATTGAAAATATTCGGGACGAGGTCGTTACGCGGACCCAACTCCTTAATTACTTCTAGTTCCAGCGCCAACTGCCTTCGAATATATCTCCGAGCCGGTATCTGTAGCTGTCAATGGTTGGAAAACTCCCAAATTTTATAACGCTGTTTACTCCTAAAGGAGATTCCTCAGACGCGAACAAGGTTTACACGAGGATTAAACCTGACAGTATACAAAATTGCTTCCCAACTTTGCGACGGGGTAGCCGAACAACTCCGAAATTACGATAACGAGAACATAAAGCGGTCCGTGTCGATATTTTAAATCGACAGTCTTATTAGAGATAAAACTCGAACTTCGGTATTTACCTTTTCCCTGTTTGTTACGCGTATGGGTAAAGATTATTTAATTCGAGGGGTTTCCGGAAGTTACGAAGGAGTTGATTTCTTCGACTTTATAATTTAATTTTCACAAAGATTAATCTAAAGTCAAAGGGAATGCGCTCCAATACTTCAAAGTGGTACACTGAGAAAAGGATAAGCTAATTATTTAATTATTGTTAACAAATTGCTTATAGGTATCAGCCACAGGAAAAAATGTTATAGATGTAGAGTGCTATGTTATTATTAGTTGCATCTAACGGTGGTGCTATAAATCAATATAGCACCACCGTTAGCAACCTTTTAGCATTTAAATTGCCAAAATTCCATTATTAACACCCTCTTATTTTTATATCGTATATCCGTCTCCTTTTAAGTGCTCCTTTTTAAGTCAATTTCTCTCGGTAGCGACTCAAAAATCGCTGGAGCTCCATCAGAAGCAGTTATTTAAGTACTTTCTCCCCGGGAGAGTCGAAAATGTGTTAACGCCTCGTAAGTTGGGCGTTAGCAAATAAATTAAATGGGGTGTAAAATATCCGGCCGAGCATCTCGTAAGAGAATAAGGAACACGGGAAGAGTGAAATATGAAAAAAAAAGGTAATAAAGTTTAGTAGGCACGAAGGAATAAATTGGGAGCTCACCTTAGAACTTAGAAGGGGATAACATAATTTTCAGCGAGATGATGTCTTTCAGAATTGAATTGTGCTTGCTAGGCAATGGATTCGGGCGGATGTGTACGTTATCTTCCTGGTTATATATTTCTACTTGTTACGCGAGCGATTTTGATAAAGCAGAGTACACAGGCGGAGATTTTGGAATATGTTACAAATTTACTTCAGTCGCCAGACGTTCATTCGTTCTTTTTAAAAGGAATATGTTCGAAATCATATTTCTGGTACTTTAGAAGAAGTTGATGAAGAACTGCATCAAGATCAAGGTGATACATTTTAATTCTTCAGATCAAAGTTAGGGCGTCCGAACAGCATACCACAGACTCTACTTGGTGGTAGAACTTTTCAAAATAAGAAAAAGTTCACATAAAGCGAGAAATGCCTTATTCCAAAATAGTAACCATGAAACAAAATTATTAAGAGGTGGGAAAAACGGATTGCGCGGAGGGAAGGAGGGCAGAAAAACTAGAATATCATCTCTCGTTTGTTATTACAAATTATTAATTTTTGAGCAGAAATAATTTAAACTCTTATTCGCAGATGAAAATTTTATTCCATTAGTTTTTATTGTATTAGATAAAAATTAACAAGGGTATTTTGTTCAAATGAGTTAAAGTTTTCCGGCCTTAAATAAGTGAAAAAATGTCATGGTAGTGTGTTACGTAAGTGCAAAACGATTATGACACTGAGAGCTTTCTTTCGTGAGTGTGTAGCTCTAGCCAAACTAATGTTAAATAGCTTCTGGGGGAATTTGGGTTGAAAAAACCAGTTAAAGATCGGGACCTCTAAGTTCGTTGGTAATAGGCAACTGTAATAGAAAAATTGTGTCTAGTGGGCCGAACTTTCCATATCAAGTCAGATTTGAGTCTTACTGAGACACACTATGGATGCATCAATAGCTTTAAAGTTACGTATTTTTTTCCAGAAATTATTATACGTAGTATAATGTTGTCCCTACGGACAACGGCCTAACATTTTTAACAATACGTATTTTTATAGCTTTCATGTTTTTACCTATTATAAAGGTATTTGGCTAATTCAAATAAATTTAAAAAATTGACTTCATTTCATCGAATCTTTTTAGGATTTTTTTGTTTGACTTAGCTTTATAATAGAGTAAAAGTATGTCAAACATGTGTATTAATGATATCCTAAATGTACTGTGCTATGTTAAAACGTTCTTTTGAGGCGCGTAAGACGCTTTACCATAGTAGAAATAGAATACCATTCAATCAAGTTTAATTATGAAACTGCAGTTACAAAGGTAGACAGTTCTGAATAAATGAATTGCACGGTACTCTAGTTTCATATTTATTGCATTTTCGATTTCTCTGAACAAAAGAAAACAACTGTTTTTAAACTAGTTCCTTATTTGGAACAAATAGAACTTCATAAAACCTAATAAATGTTGTCCTAACATCTTTTTTAGTTAGGAAAGTACTATAGGAGAATCTTATTACATAAACATCAAATAATGTATTACTTACAAAAAATTTTGCGAAACTCATTGAATATGATGTTGACTTGCTTAAAACCCTGCTATGTGGGCGTTTTTCTCAAAATAATTGTTATTTAGGCAGTTGGGAATAAAATGGCCTTCAAAGAAATAAACTTGAGGTCCGAAACCATTAAAATTTATAATTATTCATCTCCGTTGGCACATGACCCTAAAACAAGCCGAACCTAATATAAATGCGACGAGTTAATATCTTTGTATATTCCTGGTGAAGTTGATTATACCTGAAAGATAAATTTGTATGAGGGGCAAATACATGAAAACCTAATTTGTATAACGGACCCGTGTGACATAAAATAATTCATAGGGGTTGAAATCCTCTGGATGCAAAAAAGCGTAATGTTTATAGCACTTCAGGTAAGGTAGGCGTATCTACGTCATAAAATGCAGGAAAATTGTAATTTCAAAGCTAAAATCCCTAAACACTGTTAAGAGAATTAATAATAATGGTGCATTATTGAAAACTACAATGTTGCTAATAATTAAATTATTAGAAGTTGACAATTTTATCCTTAAAAAGATTATTGAAAATGTCAGGTTTTATGGAACTTCAAGAAAAATTGCACAAAATTATATCTAAAAGAATACCTCTAGACAATCTAGACACCTTTAAGAATATCTATTCCAGGCCACATAGAGAGTTGCTATCCAGTAAGTCAAATAATTTAACCAATAAGTACAAATTTAACTTTTTCTCTTTGTAGAATACACTCACAAAAGTTGCGTTTCTAGGCCTTACAATGCAACAATTGAAGGTACAGAAGATATTTGTAGTACAAATTTATAAAAATAGTCATCACTTGTTATTTTTTATATGAAGTAAATGTCCTTCAATTAAATTCCATATATGTACGTAGAAAACTTTAGTTTTAAATTAATTCACATTACCTACATTTCATGGAACAAAAATGAATAGGTTTTAGTAACAGAGAAAATGAAAATAGCTACATGGAAACCATTTTAACACTTGTGCAATATTTTAATAGATTGTTTTCATGTGGCCATTCACCTTGGCTAGAAACGTAACGAGACTAACTTTTGTTTGGAAACTAAATAAATTTATATATTAAAGTTGAAAATTTGTCCCTCTAGTAGAACTGAAAACACATTTTTCCGGGTGTTAATTAAATCATTTCGTCAACAATTAAATTGTAGTCGCAATGTGATCCGTTTTTAGTAAATGATTTATATATCTGCCTGCCATATTTATCGCCATAAGCAGTTTCAGGGCTTAAACTTTTCAGCATGTTGTAAAGCAACTATTACAAGACCATCTAGATTTCTGAAAATATTAATTTAAATCCGTAAAACTTCAACTTGGAGTCTTACGCTATATTAATTAAGTTTATGCCGTTAATATGTCATTGTACGGTATTATATTCGGAATAATCCCCTTTTAATAAATGCCGCACGGGCTCCGCTAACATGTTAAGGCACTACAGAATATTAAATTTTAATATAAGGGCGTAATATGTAAAAGGCAAATCCCATTCATTTAAATACCTGCCGTCGTGTAGTTTATTCTTTATTATGAGTCGGAAGCAGCGTAAGTCGAAATTTAGTTCATTAATCATTGGCGTATTGCAAGAGAGCAGGATTGGATTTTAATACGCCTTTTGGATGTTTTACTGCCGGTTTGGAGGGTGTATTTATTTATGAATAACGGTGTGTGCGCGTTTATTATGTTGTTCGCCCTGATACCTTTTAATTTTATGACGCCTGTAGCCGATTATGTTTGGAATCGAATTAGTTGCTGCCCGTTTTATTGCGCCGTTTGTTTCTTTGTGATGAATGTTGTTATCTTCGGGGAGGCAAACAGGGATAATGATTCCTGTCGGGTGATTTAACAGAGCTTTGCAAAGTCGACCACAATTTATTTCATTTATTTACAAAGGGCGTTCCAAATGAAACGCGAGATTTTATATGATCAAAAAGATTAATTAAAAAATTGCAAAGTTTTTACATGTTTTAAAGAGTAGACATTGCCATTAAATATGAAAGAGGATATCGGATAGATGTCCACCGCAACTCGTTTGACATCCTCGACCTGGGAGAGTTCCTACCGAAAATTTCACGTAATTTACGCACACTCTCAGCTACACACTCTGCACAATGCTGCTAACTCTGCAGAATGAAAATGGCGCACAATTCAAATCCTACGTTACTTTGGGACCCCCTTTACTTTAGTCTGTATCATGTACCCAAAATCCAAAAAAGTTGTTGAATACTTTTTTTTTGTATTCTGTCAAATGAATATGAAATGTCATTTAGTGTTTTTTCTATTAAGTGAGACTGAATAAAAGAGGGATTAATTAACTTTTCAAATGTAATTTTGCAATTATTCATAAACAATTTTAATTTTTTAACTATTTTTCAATTAATTAAAATAAAATTATATATTGCTATTCTGAAATAAAAAAGTTTCAACTTTGTTAATCAAGTCAATTTTATGTATTATGATAACAGGGCTTTGTCACGTTTAGTAAGAATTAAGTTATTATCCCAAATTTTATTTATTACGTATTTAATCGATTTAAATTTAGCTTTGTTGTGACCAACCTTAGATGAGCTATTAAATTTTCTCCCTTTTTGTTTTCGAAATAATTGATTAACTTCAAAGCCCTCAAATTACCTCTCACCATCATTTAAACTGTAAAGAATGGTTCCTACGCCAACAATAGATTGTTCCAAAATAAAATTATTATTAAAATAATTAGGACTAAACTTTAAACCTTTGTTAAGTAAAGTAAATCAAATTCTAAAGCTGAAAAGGATGTGTCAGTTAAATTAATTAATCCGTTATGAAATTTATGAGAATTGTTTAACGGAACCATTGAATCCCTGTTATTTAATTCTAACTGATTTAAATTTAAATAATTCAATGCCAAAAAGCAGAGAGAAGCAGAGTATGTAATTACAAACATTCCGTTTTGTTTTTCATATCGAAAAAGAATCGTGTTCCAAAAAAGAATAACTACTGTTCGATGCAAATGAACAAGTATTTAATAAATTGAAATTTTTTAAATTATTACATTACGTTGATTAAAATCGGAGATTTCCTCAAATTTAAAGTTATTGAATTTAATTTTTTGTACTTAAATGTAGTAGGAAATTGATTAAGTAGTAGATAAGTAGAATATATTTTTTAATACCTTCTGACTTTTCACAATAATAAGAAACATAATATTGGCATACGTTTGCATAATGAAAACTAAACTAGGATAATCTTAATTAATTGAACAAACAATTTTTCTGTTTAATTTAAAAAATGGCCAAAAAACAGACGGCGTGCTATCTACAACCACAACTATTCATCTATTATTATGTTTCAATGTAGTTTTGATTACTGAAAATGTTTACCTTACCTTTAAAAAATAATTTTCAGGCGTTTAATATTTTATATTAATTTTTACAAGTACATATTTTAAAAATGAAGAAAAGTTTAAATGCATCTTCAAACCTCTCAACTGATTCAATCATATCTGAATAATTGTATATTTCATCAAAACATAATTCCAACTTGTGTCATCCTTCTCCTCTTGAAAAGTGACTAACTTTTACCTTAGCTTTATTGACACTTTGAGACTAAAGGGAGGAAAGCATTCTCTGAATATTATTCCACAAGAATCCTTAAACTGAAATATTTTGCCGACGCTACAAATCTTAACGAGTTTGATTTCTCGTATTGTCAGAGACGAGGCATTGTAAACTCCCTTTTGAATATTCACGATATTTCTTGCTCTTTTGCTTGGTATTCTCTACTACAAAATGTAATTTGTGTTGAAATTTTCATACAAAATATCTGCTATCGTTCTAACAACAACGGTAGATGCTTTAGTGGGACCTACTTTGCTAGATATTTTTACAAATAAGTTGTAATGAACAGTGGTCAGTAATTTTAGTGCTGCAAGTTACTGAATTGCTAAATTCTAAGCTAATGTTTGTTATTGTACACGTATTAGTTTTATACTCCGGCTAAGTAATACTGAAACACACAACACACGTGCACAAGATGCACAAGGTCGGCTTACATTTATGGTTAATGTAACAAACGTTGCTCACCCTTTCCAAGAAACGCGCTTATTTCAGAAACAACTTGCAATGCACAAGTACATGAGTTTTGCGTGCAACTCTGCAGACTTTTAATATAAATGCAAAATAGAATTTTATCCTGATAAAAATCAAGAAATTTCTTGTATAAATTTAAAACTAAATGTAGAAGTAATTCTAAGATAACCAATCTAGATATTGTCAAATTTCTCGTTTCTCTGTTCGCATTTTCCGACAAATTCTATATTGAAGGTTTGATCGATAATATAAGACCAAAGTTTACTAAGCGCTCATCGTTGCTAATGTTATTTACAGTGTATGAGTTAATTTTCAAGTGTCAAAATAATATTGCCTGTCTCGTACGAGTGCTTAATTTCATTATGTTTGCATATTCAGACATCTTATTTACTGAAGTAGGATTGATTATTGACAAACATGCGTCACAGATTCTAATAATATTTTTTGTGTTAAGTGGCAGAGATTAATATCGCGTTCTTTCTTTCTATTTTTTCACTTTTCGATATGCTATTAAGTACCTCTGAAGGGAAATTGACACTTGACCACCATGTACATGAATTTCTATACATGAGTCATATTTTGAAATTTAATATTTTATATTTCTTTTTTACGCAAAACTATCAACAATCGGAAAATGGGAATGCTGATTAATGTTTAACATTTTGAAGTTTTAAATCTTATAGTCTTAAGGACTGCTTAACACTCCTACTATTCGTACAACTCCACATTCACTCTTACTTCGTTATGTGCGTAACATTCGGCTAATCTGTCGATCATCTCAACTTACTATAATTAAAATACTTCGAGTACTTAGGGGGAACTTCTCAGAACTAATAGCTTCCTATCCAGTATTCCTAAGGGGGTGGTGAGCCCAGCTCTCAGGCCACCGTCTGAAACTGAAATGTCTGTGGTGTTCACCACGTTACAAGACGAGTCATTTGACTGGAGTTGCAATAGAAACATAGATAAAATGCACATGCTTTGTTATTTTTTGTTAAATTATTCTTTATTTTTCAATAGTTTTTCCTAAATTATATCCATTGGTAAAAATTTGATGAAAACTATTATTGAGAGGGTTTACTGAAATAAAAGTATTTGGTGTTCAGTGGCCTGTGAATCCAGTTTTAGTTAATTTGGTACACTAAAAAAAATCACTCAATTTTACCCAAAAAAAGTATCAATTTCTATCGACACCCGATTGAGAAATTTTTACTCTATTAGTATGAGCACAAGTAAAATTTTATGAGCAACTACTATTGCAACAGAAGTGAGTGAGTTTTACTCAAATCCGAGCGACTTTTGTCAAACCACTGCATTTAAACATATTTTTCACCAAAATAACCGAATTAACGGACACTTATCTAGCACCACACGCCATACACCACGCCACGAGATGACCTAATGTGGACGATGGGAATAGACAAAGACAACGCACGACAACCATAGAATGAGGTGCAGTCACTCAATCCGATTTAGCTACAAGTGTACCAAATAACGAGTTTATCTGCAGAATTTATTTAACGGGTACCTAAATTTGAGTGAAAGTAGTCAGTTTTAGTTCAAATATTGTCACAAATGAGTAAATTGCTCAATATCGAGTGAAAATATACTCAATAATTTCACTCGATAGATTCACTCCGTAACTTTATTGCTTTCACTCACACCAATTTTTTTACAGTGTATAGTCTATCTTCTGGTTTATGTTTAGATAGTCTGTAATCCAAAGTATAACATTTACATCGTGTGTATTTATGGTATATCCATCCTTCTTACCTTAATTCATAAGTACCTAAATGATTTTATATCCACAGAAAACTTATGATTCATATTTTAGACCTGCCTCATAACATTCTGGCCCTCCTGTTCCTCAGTTTGTGGATGGTATTTTTAAAAAAGTTTTTTGGTGCAATTTTTAGCCAATTTTGCTCTGGTTATAGACTGTACGTTAGGGCTGACGTTCGATCACAAGAATTGATGGCTCCGCCAAATTCTTAACACGGATTTTCGCCCGCTTTGGCGCTTGCTACGAATATAGGACTCTGCTATCCGGATGCTCTCCTAGCCTCATCCGTTATTTGATTTGTCAAGTGGACATGTTATACTTTAAATCATCAGGCAACCGAAACTTTCATTCTATAAAGTTCTCTCGTTTTTATAAAGAAAATACATCCGGGTTTTTATGCAAAGTAGTGTGGTGGCGTACAGTCGTAAACGTTTCTCCCTACACCAGGTTCTACTTTCTTGCTCGGTCCTTGACCCGTATTCGTATCGAACAACCAGACGGTGCCCTCGAACCTGTTTCGAATGTAAGACACTCGTGGATATACCTGATGCCTCCGCTTTCGTCGCCCACGCTAATCATAGTCCTCGCCTTTCTTCCGTCTCTAATCCGAGAATACTATCATTAACACTTATTCAAGCCGGACTTATCTGCCGAGTGCTCTCTAGAAAGACACTCAACTTCGGGCTAAAGAACTTAACTGGGTCATCTTAAAGACAACACTACCTCGCTGTAGTCGGTAACGAGGCGAAGCCTGGCCCGTGGTTGTAGGCGCGACGCCCGGCTTAAGATATGGTGACGTGGGGGTAAGCGGGGCTAATCCTCGCGCATTCGTTAACGAGGGAGTTAGTTCTTAACCCCTAGAAGTTGTTTGAGGGGGTTTTGAATACTGTCCTAGACGTCTATGGGATAATTATTTCTCTTTTCTCTTTTTGCAGCACTATTTGACGTCTTGCAATACGTAAAATGCAACTTTTTCGGATTAGTGCGTAGTTATTTTGCACACAAGTAGTGTATTATACAGGGTGTCCTACTAGGGTCGGCGAGGTACGATTTTAGGAAAAGTATAGGCCCTAGATCCCTAGAACTTCGGGAAAAAATTTTTATGTAATAAATCAACCAAGAGAAATCGTTGGAAGTAGCTTTCAAGTTCGTAGCTTGGTCGCAAGGGGGCGCAATCTACAGACCAAAACATAGTGTTGAAATTTTTTCAGAAACGTTTCCTATTCAGGTATACATATATTAGTAGTACAAATATGGAGTACTCGAACAACTTTGTTAAATACAGTTTTTAACGAAAACAAAAAAAATTAAAGGCACTGCTTATGGAAAAATTTCACAATTTGAAATTTTGTGGACGCCCTGTATGTTTTATTACCGATTTGATTGCTGCCCAATGCGTCACAAGATAAGCAAAACTTTTTATCGAGAATAACATTTTCTCGAAAAATCAATAAAAAAGTTTACAAAGGTGACATGGGTCCAAAATTGATCTTTTAATTCCATTTAATACTTTTAGACCAGGAAAATTAGCGATAAAAAGAGAAACTCAAAAGGAACATAATACAAGACATCTCTCATCTCTTGAGTCAAAAAATTTTAATAGCCAAGTTTTCTATTTAAACAAATAAGTGAGGAAAACAGTTTTTTCACTTTGCAGGGAAAACCATCAGTTTTAGCGGAAAGTGACTCTCAAACAATTTGTATGGAATAACATTATCTACAAAATGAGACTTGTTAAATTAAAATCGGTTAATAAACAAAAAAGTTATTGCAAAAAAAAAACAAGGAAAATGACAATTTTTAAATTTGTTTATAACTAGCGCATTTATCGTTAAAATTTTATAAAATCTATCATATAAAATCACGAGCCCTTTAAAGAGAAGGTACTTGCTAAGTAAAATGTCTGGCGTGGTGGTGGGGGAAGCTCGTCCAAGCGAGTCGCGCGCGCGAGAAAAGTGAAATCGAAATTCAAATTGATGCGCACTTTAAAATTTTGCAATATTTCGGCTTCTATTCATCGTAGAAACTTCTTTTTTTAAATCGGGGTAGCTCGACGAAAAAATAACAATGGACATATTTACGAACTCGTAGAATAGCCCTGAACCCCATAAAAAAATGCATCTTTTATACTTATTTTTTTTTTAATTTACAAAAATTATTGTTACACGAAATATTAATTAAAATTTCAATTTCGGAATTATTTTACTATTATTAAAGAAGTAAATGAAGCTATCGTTCATTTAAAAAGTATTTTTTTTACATATTGAGGCAAAGTAAACTTGTTTTTTCAATATTTTGTTAGCTACTTAATTACGATTTAAATGTAAAAAAATTAAAGTAAAAATTCACAAATTATTTTCAAATTATTATTTATTGTTAAAAGATTTAAAAAAGAATAAAAAGCATTTGAATTTATTGCAATATTCTCAAAATAAAAAAATATTAATAAAAATAATGCGGTCGATAAAATTACAATTTTAACTTCTTGAAATTTTAATATATAAAGTTTTTTTATTATATTTATTACTAATTTTATA
>NW_019416314.1:629931-645313 GCF_000390285.2 Anoplophora glabripennis
AAAAAAACGGTGATATTTTTTAATAGGTCGCTTAATTACGTCTTTAAGATTACAATGACGCTTTCAGAATCATGTTTGGTTGAAAATTAACGCCTGTACAGAGGCTTAAAGTTCATAACTTTTGGAGCCTCCGTTATAAACAAATTGAATTGTGCGAAAAATATTGCACCTACAGCGCCTACTTTTGGCAGACTTTTAAAGTATGACAAAACCCTCAACTTGTCATATGTTTTATAAAATTTTAACAGTAAATGCGATAGTTATAAACAAATTAAAAAATGGGTTACATGTTTTTTTATTTATTAACCGATTTTAATTTAACAAGTCTCATTTTGTAGATAATTTTATTCCCTACAACAAGTTGTCTGTGAGTCACTTTTCGCTAAAATTGATGGTTTTTCCCTGCAAAGTGAAAAAACTGTTTTCCTCACTTATTTGTTTAAATAGAAAAGTTAGCTATTAAAATTGTTTGACTCACGAGATGAGAAATGTCTTGTATTATGTTCCTTTAGACAATTTTACAATAATCTCGCGGATAGGAATCTTTTCGAGTAAAATTTTTATTTGCCTGGTATATTTTGTCAATAAAAAGATTAGGAATTATCAGTCTTTTATTTGTAAATTTATTAATTAAAATTTTTAAATACGTACCCTCTAACAACTGTCAAATTACTTTGGCAAATCATATTTGATGTTCATAGGCAAATATTCGTTAATTTTTATTAGGGTTACATCGGAGGTATTTAGAATAGTATTTGCAATAAAAATTCCTACACATTTCTTTTTTTGTGAACGGCTTCAGAATTATTTTCAATTTATTGAACTCTTCAATAAAATTAGATCAAAATTTAGGTAAAAGAAAATAACAACTCGCTTCGCGGGATATTATGGATACAATTCGGAACAAAATGGAAGTAAATTGCATTTTTTTTTGACAAAGGCAATTTCCAGTGTCCCACCGTCCCTGCACCCTTCCGAGGGAATTCTACTTGCGTGCGTATATAAATTCTTTACATATATGTATGTTTTATTGCTGCCAAAGTTTCCCGGGACATTTCTCGCTTCCGATTTATTGTCATGAGAGCTCTTGGAATCCAGTGCCGGGAATCGTATAAGGAACCACTTAGCGAGGAGGGATTATTTTTAATCTATCATAATAAATCTTCATTTCTCACCAGGGAAGATGATTTATAAAGGTGTTTCGTGCTAGTGCGAATTCCAGCCCGTTGGCCCTAATAGGATTTTATTTAAATTAGTTCTGACTATACCCGCGCTACCGAACTGCTCCCGCTAGAACAGTAATTTACACTTAGTTCTGTTTTATTAAATTACGAATTGACTAAAACCTTAATTTGATCCGACACCGTTCGTCTCCTCTGGCAAATTGCCGGAGACAGTGCCGAAATGCTCAAGGTCTTAAAAAGGGGAAAATGAAATACGGGATTATGCGAAACTCTCCAAGGAATGATATTCTTTTTGGGTGAGAATATGTAAATACGCCTAAACAAAGAAAAGAGAAAGTAAAGTATTACTAAGTCAAATCGATGCCTAAGGGTTTGACCTAAAAATCAAGTTCTGGAGTCCCTCAGGGTTATGCTTTAGGGTCGCTTTTGTTTAACTTTATCATAAATGTTTGTATGACCGTCCGTACCCTCATGCGAGATTGTTACATTCGACTGTAACTTTGTTGCTTTTACTGACATTGGAAAAGCAAATATGAGGTTCATTCATTTTTTCCAGATAAATCTTTTATTAAAAAAAAAGAAACAGAGTCCATTAAAGTCTTTGTGTCTAATACATTCAGCATATTCTTTTGGTCTTTACTATAGACTCAGCAAATTCTTGAAAGTAATCTTGAAAGCGTTCTAAAATAATATGTAAAAATATTCAGTGTGTAACTTTGGCAAAAACCCATAGACAATCCATAAACACTAAATCTATAATAAAAAAACCTTAATCCATAAACCCACAAACCCTAAATCTCTGCCCATATATCCTTATCTATAAAACAAAAACCTAATATCACTCAAATCTTAATCCATGAACCCTAAATCTTCGCCCACATGTTCTTAACCCATAAAACAAAAAACCGTTAAATCTTGCTTCTTAACCCATAAATCCTAAATTTTAAAACCCATGGACCTTTAACCCGCGATCCTAAATCTTTGCCCAAATGTCCTTAAACCATAAACCAAAAACCTACTAACTCTAACCCCATATACATATTAATCTTAAACCCATAAATCCTAAATCCCTAAATCCTAAATCCATTAACCGATAACTTATATATTTTATGTACCGCAACTCAAAACTCATCAATCCAAAACCTACAATCACATAAACCTATAAACACACATTTGTGTTATATCGAATCAGTTACGTATATTTTGTTAATTTTAAAAAAAACTAATATGAAAAAGTTTTTAAAAATAAAACCATAATCTTTTTAATAATAACTGCGAACGCATATGAATTTGAGGTTTATGGATTAATTGGTGAGAGTTGATGGGTTTTTGTCTTATGGCTTAAGGACAACTGTATGAGTTTATGAAATAAGTATGAGTTTGTGGATTTAGGGTTTACGGGTTAAAGTTTTATGGATTTAGAGTTTATGGGTTGTTGGGTTTTAATTTACCGTCAACGGGTTTAGGGATTTTGGTTCAAAACTAATGTGTATATTATTGCGAGAAATCTGGCATAAAAAGTGTGAATTTACGTTAAGGACAGCTCTGTGAGTTTATGGAATATGGATATGTGAATTTAGGGTTTATGGGTTGTCGGGTTTTGATTTGACGTCAACGGGTTTAGGGTCTATGGGTTTAAAATATGTATATACTATTAAGGGAATTAGGACATAAAAAGTGTGAATTTTCGTTAAGGACAGCTCTATGGGTTTATGGATTTAGGGTTTATGGGTTAAACTTTTATGGATTATGGGTTCAGGGTTTATGGATTGTTGGGTTTTGATTTGCCGTCAACGGATTTAGGGTCTATGGGTTCAAAACTAATGGGTATGCTATTGAGAGGAATTTGACATAAAAAGTGTGAATTTACATTAGGATAGGTCTGTAAGTTTATGGAATATGGATTTGTGGGTTTAGGGTTTATGTGTTAAGGATTTATGGGTTGTTGGTTTTTGATTTAACGTCAACGGGTTTAGGGTCTATGGGTTCAAAATTAATTTGTATACTATTGAGTGAATTGGGGCATAAAAAGTGTGAATTTTCGTAAGGACAGCTGTATGGGTTTATGGAAGATGGGTTTGTGGATTTAGGGTTTATGAATTAAGGTTTTATGGATTATGAGTTCAATGTTTATGGGTTGTTGGGTTTTAATTCACCGTCAACTGGTTTAGGGTGTATGGGTTCAAAACTAATGTGTATACTATTGAGAGAATTGGGGCATAAAAAGTGTGAATTTTCGTAAGGACAGCTCTATGGGTTTGTGGATTTAGGGTTTATGAATTAAGGTTTATGGGTTATGGGTTCAGGGTTTATGGGTTGTTGGATTTTGATTTAACGTCAACGGGATTAGGATGTATGGGTTCAAAATTAATATATATACTATTGAAAGAATTCGGGAAAAAAATGAATTTACGTTTTTTTACCAATCATGTTTACAAAGTTCTGACTTTGGGTATTCCCTCTTAAGTTTTAGGTTGTTAATTTTGTTTTTATAAACCGGCTCGCTTTAAGAAATAAGTCTTTATAAAATATCTCGTAAAATATAGATATTATCCACAACATCCTTAACTTCTAAAAAAGTTCTTAGTAAAACCTTAAAAGGAATATAACTTGTGACAGCATGAATATATTTTTTTCAATTATTACGTTCCAAAGAGTCGTTTGCCGCGGTTTAACTGAATTCTAAAGTAAAAATGACAGCGATAACCCTTTGAGACATCAAAAAGACGTTCCATTCCAATTAAAAAAACACGACCGCTGAAAATTCAACGTTGTTTGTACATAAATTTCCTTGGGAATGATTTTTATCCTTACAAAAGCTACCTTCGGGCGGGGTTCCTTATAAATTACGTAATTAAATGGAAACCTGGAGGCATGAAAACAAAACGATTTGCATCCGGATGATTAAAATTACAAATTACACACTTCTGTTTGAACAGCGTACGTCTTCGAACGCTATGAAATTTTATGTTAAACAAAGGTTTCCCTGCATTTCCTGCGAAATTAATTAAAGTGGAAGTATATGCTTTCCTTGATACGGGGAACTGCGACCGTTTTGTACACGGAGATGTTGAAATAAGGTTAAAGCAACTTATCCAGTCGAATTAAAAGAGAAATTACCTACGCCTCTTTGTTCCCAAGATAACTTTTTTATATAATAATTTGGACGTATCGGACCGGGATTTTAGAGACAATTAAAGAAATATTAATTAATATTAATTATACTTTTATTTCCAAAAAGTTTGATATTAATAGTTCATGTAATAAAAGCGCTAGCAGCAGTAAAAGTTAACGTTAATGAACTGCCTGCACGCGGGAGAAGGAGCGCCTGGCCCACGCACGCGTGTGAACGCCGCCCTCGTCGCGCGCAAAATTTTTGACTGCAACGTTTCAAATTCGGTTCCCTTCCCCGTCATCAAGTGCAATAAAATGTCTACTAATAATATTTTCACGTTCAAACTCTAATTCGACTGAAGTAGTACGCGTTTTCATAAAAAAAATTAAACATTTTTCATGAATAACTTTGCTGAAGCTATTGAAACAAATTACTGACGTTTCTTTGTTTTTTATTGATTTAGGTTCCTTGAATTTTTAATGTTTTCACTTTCGAAGACGACCTGCTGGAATATTTAATATTGCTAGAAACAAAACAAAATAACTATACTTGCAATGTAGGTAAGCTGCATATTTTCCGCGAAAAATTCCACCGTAAATTACATTTTGAAGACGCAAAGAACGGCACGGGGCAAAGGTAGGAAATATCGTGTATATTCCGTGTGTTCACAATACTTCGTCTATGACAGTACGAGAAATCACACGTAAAAATAGTAATCATGAAAAGCATGTTATAAAGAAATGTAGGTTACAGGAGAATGCAATAAAATTTGCTTTGTAATTGAGTTACATTAATTCAAACATTTGGAAATTGAAATAGAAAATTTAAAGAATGAGAGTAATCGTAATTAGATAATAGACTACAATCCCATCGGAAATTTTCAAGGGGTCATTTGACCCAGCATGAATTAGTTATAAATCAATACTACCACATATAACAATAACTTTAGAAACTATGCCGTCAATTCTTATTGGTACAGGTGAGTACACAAATAAGCTAAACCTGTCCACCAAGGGGGATGGTTTTCGGCAAAACATTTTTGTACGGCATTTCTAAAGTATATAGGTTAAAAAAAATGAACTTCGACCTTACGCCTTACAAAAATAGCAATACCGGAAGCCAGGAAAATTTTTGATTTTCTGAAAAACTCTCCAAATAATTCTTAGCAACTATGCCGTCTGAAAATTATGGTTAATGCAAAAGTTTATAAACAATTACTTTATTTTGGAAGTGAGTTATTTTTTTTCAGAGATCATTAATTCCTGTACGGCAACCACTTTTTTGATAAAATATAACCAAAAACTATCGTACTAAATCATGGCCGGTTATAATTAATGGTACAAATTTTGATAATTTACAATATTTTTAAAATTCCTTGTTATAAACTAAAAATGTTATATTCAAAATATTATGGCTGTAATTGACTTTACATATGTAAACAAAATTAATAAAACCAATGCCGTACATTTTTGATTAGTGGATTTTACATAGCTGATAATATTTTTCATTAAATTTTTACCAAGTAGATTTTGAGGTCATTAATAACTATACGGCATTTACAAATTTTCATCAGAAATATAACATAAAGAATGAAAATTGCAATGCCGTACATATTCCTGGGAACAATTCTCCGAAACTGTATAAGTCCAAAATGAGTTTTATCCTAATTTCAAGATAAATTTAATTTATACCGTAGAAATTATGATGGCATTGTCTTTAAGATTAAAAAAAAAATGTCTATATAGAGAATCGAGAAAATATTTTGAGAAATTTAGAAATTAATGACGTGCAAGAAAGTATTATTTTGAAATAAATATAATAATAAACAATTAATTTTAACTCAATATTCATGAGAATTCCTATATAAATACATACTTACATTTAAAACAGTGATATAATATATGTTTTGAAGTAACAGTATTTCGCATATTTGCTACTTCTGTTACAATTGTTTGAACAATTTATTTATGCAAAAATTGTGATGAAGCCAGTATGTGCATACAATATATGTTTAAAATTAGTAAAAATAATTTAAAAGTGCATTTGTTACAAAAACAGCTTTAAGATTGTCGGATATAAACATGAATAAAACCACATAAAAATGTACACGCCGAAAAGAAAAAAGAGACAGAGAAAGAAGATGTTTCGATGGCCAGCTAGAATCTCGAAGCGTTAATTTTAATTTTAAAATAAAAATAATTCCAAATTTTTTAAAAGATAGTCGAATGGATTTTTTTATTGATTTTTTAATATTAATTTTTTGGATTTTGAAGAAATTTTACTTATGTACTTGTGAAAAAAAATATTAATTGCTTATTGCTATTAAAGCTGTTCAAATTTATAAAATTAATAATTTTTATATCGAATGGTTTTTTAACGGCATATTACTTAAAAATTATTTTACATCGTAGATAATGTTTTAGCAACAATGCCGAACATTATTCAATGATCGGAAACCATAATGGTCAGAATAGGGGTTTGCATCCGGGGTTTCTCACTCCAGTATCAACAAATATGTACGGCATTACTGCAAAAATATTTCTATATAGTATTGTAAGTCTTATTACAGAAAGGCCGTACAGTAGTCAATAATTTATATTGAGGAGGAAATAGCAGTAAAAATTAAATCAATTCTTGCAAGTAATATTTATTTGCAAAAATATATTTCAAGCCATTTAGAACCATTTTTTTGTACGGCATTTTGTTTTTGTTGATTATTGTTGTCAGTATTAACAAAATGTATTAATACCGTACAAAAATTTTCCACCGTGAAATCCTACTTTTCAGAGAGAAATTAATTTTCCTATAGTAGTAAATGTACATCGACAAAAATTTCATTATTTTGTAAAATAGAATTAAAATTATTTTGGGTAATGGGGCTCAACAGATTTTATATTCAAATTCGACTCGACAAAATTTATGAGAAAAACACTTGATCCAATCTAGAAAATAACCTTCTAAATTTTTTCACTCTAATTAATGATTTTTTGCCATTTTCGGATATTTTTTACGTTTTTTTTGCAAAATATTTGAGGGGATACAGCTAATAGATTTCAAACTTGAATTCAGCGTATTAAAATACATAAGAAACACACTTGATCAAAGTCACTAACATGATTTTTTGCGATTTTTCGTTATTTTTGGTGATTTTTCGTTATTACTTTGCGATTTTTACAAAACCAAACCTGGGAGAGGAGGGGCAGTTTAAAAGACGTCAGATTTGATTGAATTCAGCACACCAAAAAATACATAAGAAACTCACTTGATCAAGTTCAGAACAATTTTTTGTACTCGCTTACTTGATTTTTCGCGATTTTTCAATATTGTTTGCCAATTACTCAACATTTTTGGGGTGTTTGAGGTAAACGGACTTTTCGTGTTATCTTTTTAACTAACGACTCAATTTCACAGGTTTATAAGCATCGGTTTTTCAGTTTGCTCACCTGACTCTCAGGGGGCGCAGATTTCGTTTAATAGTGTCTTCCATGACATATATTTATCCTGAAAGGCCCTAATTGAATACAATTTTTTCCTCCATGGCGTCATAAGATCCATTTAATTAAAAGCGTACTTGCAAACGACCCATTATTACCCAAATGACGGGTATTTTTATCCCTTCCGTTGTTTCATTTTCTTCAATGTACCACTTTTAACCCTTTTTTTCGCCGAAACAAAGGGAATCATTAAATAGAGCATCTACACGCTTCAGTATAACGGCCGATATAATTTGGGACGGAATTTTTTTCACAGCGTGAATAAAATATTAACGACCGCTCTTGTCTAAGTCATTTATTAAAAAAAACTTTCTAGTTCTCTGCGAGAAAGGAGTGTTTTATCATTTCGCAAAGACCTTTTATAAATTGGGTTTTATGTAAGGGTAAAGTATGGCTCGGAAAAAACAAATTTTCTGTAGGCGGGTGTATTTTAAGCAGACCATAGTAATGAGACTTATTAATTACAATAATTTAATAAAAATGAGTTAATTGGAATACATTCCTTTTTAATGTTCTTGACTCACTAACTCAAATCGACGATTTTAAGTTATAGGTATATTAAAAAAATGGGAATAGTACTTGTATTCCATTGATTAATTGTACTGTTTTAGTTACCCAAACACTTAAAGTGGCACTTGTAACGAATTAACTGTCCATTATAAAAAAGTAACAGAAAATTAAAACAGTAATTAAGATTGTTGTCATATAATTCAGGTAAACTACGAATAAATAGATCGAACAATTTCCACCAAAAACACAAAACTGCACTTAATTTCGTGCGTATCATTTGCGTCTTAATTTTGTCGCTGTTGTTTTGGATTAATTTATGATGTCTGGCACTGATTCACCTGATGAAGTGATTGAAAAGAAAAAGAAACATAGTATCTTGTTTAGAACTTTATAACTTTCTAATTCTACCTGTTTTAACTTTGCTAAATGCGTTCTTTTGCACTTTGAACATGCCAAGACTGCGTGCAATCGTTGACTTACTTGAAATATGTATTTTCTGCCAATCCATTAGATTTATAGTTTCCAAAACGGTTAGATTTAAGGTCTATTTAGTATAAAAGCTGTTATATAAGAAAAACATTATAAAATTCTTGATAACAAGTTGAATCAGGAACTAATAAGGCCGTTATAAAAAATGGTTAGAAACTAAGAAGAAATTTGGTGCAAACTTTATTTTATGTTCAAGAATAATTTAAATGTTAATGTTAATTTAATGTTATTCAAGAAGTGTTTCCTACAATGTTTCACCTAGAAGTAGGATTGTCCATAGTCAAAAAGTTGATTGTTAATGATATCGTATTTTTTTCATATTTCTTATGGATGTATTCGCTCGAATTATGGTACGAGGGAAAGTTGCAAAAATATCAGGAATCACTTTTTCAACTTAATGAACTGAAACTTTATAATCGGGCTAATCTTTAAGAAAGAATTTAGTTTTCTTTATACCATTTTCCCCTAGAGTTGAAAATAAAGGTACTTTACTCTTGGGCCGATTCGCACTTTTCGTCTGCCCCTCGTATATAACACACGTTTTATGAGGTTCGACGGACGCTATTTTGATTGGACGACATGCAGAGACAACTGACAATCGAAGAAATTTTTTAAATTTATATATAAAGTTTTTTCCCATATGGTGCAAACTTTTGGATAGCAGTACTAAAGAGAGAAACAAACACATACGTATGAATTAGAAAATACCATGTATACATGTTCCTTTTCACTTAAATCATAATGCTCCTTACATACATACAGATTTCGCCATAGAAAAAGTTGGATGTACTGTAAAAATTGTGAATGCAAATAGGTACACTTAGCGAAATCACCTGCCTGCAGAATAGTGGATTAAATTTGGAAAGTGGAACTGTTAAATGATGATGGCATTGCGGTAACGAAATGCTGGTTAAACGATTATCTTATTAACATATAAGCAAATCTAATGCCCGATAAATAATGTATTAGCAATTATTCCGTCTTATTTTAAATTAATTAATCTTATTAATTGTAGTTAAGTATTCTAATGAAAAAATCTAGAACGTTTGTTTCGCAAGATGTGATGTTGTTAGCTAATAAAAACAGTTTGAATTTGGCTGCTAATACGGTGAAATCACAATAGTAATATTTAAATTATCTGTTCATAGGGAATATATGTGTCGTATGGAAAAAAATCGTCACATGAAGTAAATTCAAACATTAAAAATAAAAAAAGTATTTTCTGCGTTTAAAACATTGAAATTTTTCACCTATATGGGGAAATCAGATAAAAAGTTGATGGGAAAAGAATATAAGAATTCGAAATATTACACTGTAAAAATTTAACTCAAATTCACTCTATTTTATTCAATAATGTATCAATTTCTATCCACACCCAATTGAGTGAAATTTTCACTCTATTAGTATGAGTATAACTAAAATTTTATTAGTGGAACTATTGCAGCGGAAGTGAGAAATCCGAGTTTCTGCTATCAAGTGAGTGACTTTTGACTCTATTCTGAGTATGTAATCAATTAAGAGTTGATTTTTTTCTCTAATATGATTCCAATTTTATTATTTTTGGGTAATGTTTTTTATACTATGAAAATTTCAAAGAGAGCCCCCCCCCCCGCACCAGCTACAGCTGCTTCCATTTCATTAATATCTGGAGTAGTTTTGCATCACTTTATATTCTCTTTAAATTTTAATTTAAATATCATTTTATTGTATTAAAGTCATAAACTATTAAGCTGCCACAGTGGTTTCTACACAAATCTGTTTTAGAGACAATATTTTAGGTCTCGATTAAAGGAATTGGTTAAGTGATCGGACGAATAGAATGCCATAACCATATTTAACGTTACACATACGTAAGTATAGGTAACAATTTAACTATCTGTTAATTTAACCAAATATTAATCGAGATTCAATATACAGTGCTTTCGAAAAGTAATCATATATCATATCATCACCATAATCATTATCATTTTCAGTATTGTGAAAATTAAATTTTAAAATCTTCAAACATTATTTTCTTGAAATTTTTGTTATGTAACATAATAATTTTTCATGATCTGTGTATGTAGAATGACACGCTCTTTCAAATGGNATTAATCTTATTAATTATAGTTAAGTATTCTAATGAAGAAATCTAGAATGTTAGTTTCGTAAGATGTGATATTGTTGTCTAATAAAAACACTGAATTTGGCTGCTGATACGGTGAAATCACAATCGTAATATTTGAATTATTTGTTCATAGTGAGTATTAATGAATATGGTACATGAATTAAATTTAAACATTAAGATTAAAAAAAGAATAAAATAAGCAGATAAAAAGTTGACGGGAAAAGAATATAAGGATCCGAATTATTACAGTGTAAAAATTTAACTCAAATTCACTCAATTTTACTCAATAATTTATCAGTTTCTCTCCACACCTGATTGAGTGAAATTTTCACTCTATTAGTATGAGTACGACTAAAATTTTATGAGTTAAACTATTGCAACAAGTGAGTGGATTTTACTCAAATCCGAGTTTCTGGTAATTATCAAGTGAGTGACTTTTGACTCTATTCTGAGTATGTAAAACCAATTAAGAGTTGACTCTTTCTATAATATGATTTTAAAACCTATTATTGACTCATTTCTTACTCAGACTTGGTTTTTAATTAACTAGATATTGAGTGCAAAAATAAATCACTCGTAAATGATTAATTAGGATATACAATGTTGAAATTACGCTATACATAGTGTTTTGCAAATAATGAACTTTCAAATTAGGAGAGATATTGTAAAAATAATGTGTCAAATCTATCGACTTGTTCTCATACATTTCATTTAAATAGTTTAAAAAATGTGCTGGGACGCTATCATGCATATACCACATTTGATTTCTCAAAAAAATAAATAATTCTTCGAGTAATAAAGGCAATTCGTTTTGCAAAAAATGAGTTTCTACAATTCCATGTGGATTTTCTTCAGGCCACATATCGTTGTTGTGAAAATTTATAATTGAATTCCTTGAAAAATTGGATTCGTTGGTAAAAAAGATTTTACAATCAAAATTGGTTTTTACTTCTTGCCTATGGTGGTACCACTGGCAGAAATTAATCCTTAAAGCGAAATCTCGCGGAAGTAGCGCCTGCGCCCTTTGAATGTGGTAAGGGTATAGCAGAGAATGACTAATATTTAAATGTTCACTGATTTTTCTGGTGCTAGTGTCTGGGGGGCGTTCTTCTATTTCATTTAGAACGACTTCTTCGATCTGTGGTGTTCTGACAGTACGTGGTCTATCTCAATCACTAGTATTCTTAAGATTTCCAGTTTCTACAAGACACCTATGAATATTTGAGAATATTAGTTGATAAGGTATCATATGGAGATAGCGTTCCATGTACAGACGTCTGGCTTCTCTTGCATTCACAAGGCCATGCATGAAATGCATTTGAGCCATTTCAAAATTCGTAAAATTTGGCATTCTTATGAGATTATAACGAGTATTTGAAACACTGTCAAAATTAATAGAAACAAGAGATTATTCAAATAAAACCAGAGCCTACTGGACCACTTAAAGGATTTCAATTTCATCTAACAAGTGATACAAAATCGTTTTTTATTATTATTTTTTTTTTGATAACTGTCGGAGATACGAAAAAACCATAACAGACCAAAAAGTTTCTCAACAAAACAGAAGATTCAAATTGTATTGTAGGATCTACCAGCGGCGCGCCGCAAAAAAAAATTCAGAGGACAAAAAGGAAGCATGACTCCCGAAAAAACATCACTCTGTAGAATTTCACAACCATTTGGCATACCCAATGATGTAAGCTATACAGTGCAACCTATATTCCAAATTTGAACTAAACATCTCAAAAACTCAAAAAAATTTCAACACCCTGTAGATCTGTAACGAAGCATTTACGGATCTATGATTATATGAATTTTTCGTTATGAAATAAACCAAAGAAATACCATCTACCTTGTGTACATGATATTTAGGAACACCCTGTATACGTCCTTGAAATCGAAAATGAAAAAAACTTGGTATTTACTATTTTTTTCTTACACAGAAAGGTCTACTAGCATGCTAGGATTAACATTTTACGCGCTACCCAAAACAGTCGTTAGTTTTTGTCTTCCTTACAGCTTATTTCCATTGGGACGTTGAAATAACAGGACGGAATCTCCTCCGCCCACGCTGACACGTCGGCGACGGTCACTCGTACCGAAATCACGTACGGATTGTACGTTTGCAACAGTATTTATTCATTATTAAGGACGATATCCAGTTCAGGCGTCAGACGTGACTATATGATGCATTGCTGTGCGTGTTTCTGTATACATGAAGGCTTCTTTTGCTTCATTCGCTTCCGCGTCAATCCTTCTATCGCGGTGTTCGAGCTGCGCGACAAATTTTGCAGATGTCTTTTCCCACAAGATTATGAAAAAACTTACGATGGAGCCGCACTTTGCGGACTTAAAATAATACCATAATTTTTTACTCACTTAGTTTTTACTTAAATAAATATTGAATGCAAAAATAAATCACTCATAAATGATTAATTAGGATATACAGTATTGAAATTAATTCACTTAGCGGGGGCCTCCTTCTGTCCTGGCTGATACCCGTCAGCTGAGACACGCCGCCGTCGGCTAAGTCCTGTTCTCCTGGCGATCACGCTTTTCTGGAGCATCTAACGGGCCCTTATCAACTGTGGTCGAGATTACAGAAGCAATATGTAAGTGGTGCCATCTTCACGGGGCCATTCAAATTACTCGAAATTAATATACATTTAAACTCACTCACCGATTATTTTACGTTGTAGGCACCGAAAGTTTTTGGTATGTTCTAACCAAAATTTACAATCCAAACATTCCAGCTAATTGCTCTGTACGAACTCACTTCTCTGTGTATTAGCTAGTCAGACGAGAACCCGACAAATTAAATGATTGATTACAATTATTATTTTTACTCACTCGCTTCGATTTCACTGCAGCGAAACTCATCTTGTGCTCGTACAAGTTGTTCAGTTATTTTCCCCTAATTAGTTCCCTGTCTCCGCCGCCAGGTTTATTAATTTGCCTAGCAGTTATGACGTTGATGAATGCGGGAGTCTGACTGAGTCAACAGAATCGGTATCAGTGGGTCATTAATAAAACAGATTAAAGTCGTTACGGTTTACCTTGCAGTGGGGGCGGCTAATCTGTGACTTCGCCCCCAGTTTCTGGGAATTATAATCCGAAATTCCAGAAGCTCCAGACTGCGAGACGGAATTATTAGGTTTGTGCCGGCTAACGCAATTATTATTTCAATTAAACGGATACTGAGACTAGGGGATTGGAGGAGTTCGCTGTGGGTCTGTGAATCGTTTCGTGTGGTGTATGTTGGGACAAGTACCTACAGCGCCTTCAGAAATTATTACAAGCTACGTGATAACTAATTTTGTTCGAAACAGTAATTTTACTTCTTCGCGTTGGCCATTCTTTTGTTCCGAAACATTCGGACTGATTTAGTGATTCACCAAAGTGTTGTAGTTATCTAGAATAGGACGCAAATTTCCATCAGCTGCCGGATTTCCACATGTCTGTTGACATAACCTGTGGAAGTTCAGAAATTTCCAACAAAAGCCTTTCATCAACATGATAGGCTATTGACTATGTTACTTTAGATAGGAATTACAAAGTAACAGAAATGTTATTGTTTAATATGTTCAATTGACCCTAAAAAATGATAAAACCGCGGAGTGCTACCTTTTAAAGGGGTGCGTTTTTGAGAATGAAGTAAAAAGGTGGTATTTTCAGTTTTTTGAGTTTTACTCGAAAACTATGAATTATTTCTATATAGTTGTCAACAGAAAAGTTGTAGCAAATTGAATTTCCAATCGAAATGAGACCTTTTGAAGTTAAAAAAATATTTTTAACAAAAATATGCCCAAAAAACGAGTAAAAAACCCGAAAATATACGTTTTTTTTTCTTTTTGGTTTTTGGCCCACAACTTTTTTCTGAGAGGAGTTACATATAGGCATTGCTTCACAGAAAAAAAGTTAATGTTATTTCCTTTAAAATAAGCCTAGTACCTACGACTAATAGAAACAGAGATACATTGGATCAAAGTTGGCTACTTTTTGGATTTTTGGCCAATTTTTGCCCTTTTTTGACGATTTTCGTCTTATAATTTTTTTCTGAGTTAATTTAGGTATATGTAATGCCATATTCAAATGAAAGCTGTTTTCAAGACCTTTAAAATGGTGATAGAAGTTTATACAATTAAAATCAACCGAGATATATCAATTTAACCAACGATACTTTTTCTTATTTTTATAAATTTTTTATTACTTTCGGTATTATTTTGTCTAATAAATTTATTTTTGTGAATGTCAAAGTTAAAATAAGTTTCTAGGTGATTGGATATTATTATTTATTTATTTAAACAACAGTTAATCATATATATCTTATAAATTTTCAGTTTCATTTAGTATATTTTCAATATTAATATCAATTTCGTCGTCATCATTTTCATCAATGTCCTCTTCAGAAAAATCAGGCTCATAAGCATTCTCACAATTTATTCCCATACATTCTTTAATACATTTACAGGCTATTTTTTCA
>NW_019416314.1:646338-649236 GCF_000390285.2 Anoplophora glabripennis
TTTTTGGTTGTTAGTACATTTGCAAAATATAGAATACAGTAGTTTTGGGTAGACTGGAAAGCAATAATTATTATTAAAAAAATTACGAATCGAACAAGTACGAGTGAAAGGCTGAGTAATCGAACCAGAAGTTTTCTCAACACAAAATAAGAGCAGTAACACATAGATACATAATATATATTTTTATAAAACTTGATGCTATAGACAACATATTTTTACTTCGTATATTTTCTAAATTAATAATAATTATAATAAAATAAAATGTACTCTGTTAATTCTGAGGTTAATTCACCAAATCACTTTTTATTGTTCACGCGGCACAAGGCTTTCCTCAAATGAAATAATAGAAGTCTGCAAGTCTGTACGCAATTACGCAATACGCATGATCTTAAAAGTAATTATAATTATTAGAAAAAGTAATTGTAATTGGAAAAAGTATTTGTACTTATAGAAGTAATTTGTAATTCGATAGTTCAAATAATATAATTACAAATTACAATTCCTATAACGATTTTGCTGCAATTACAATTCCAAATTACTTTAACAAAAAAAAGTACTTATATACAATTACAATTACAGGATAAAAAAGGGAATTGTAATTGCTAATTACTTTTTCACCAGGAATTACCCAGCTCTGTTATTTAACCATACATTATAGTTATAATGCATTCAGATGCAGCAATGATATCCTCAACACTAGCATTTTCAAGTAAAAATACATCGAGGTAATTTTTTAATTTTGAAAAATTCTTATTTACAAAATTGAAAATTTTTTTTGTAATTGTAATTTTTTAATTAAAAATACAAAGATAATTAAAATAATTCGAAATTTTACAAGATAAATATGATTAATTGTTGTTTAAATAAATAAATAAATAATAATATTCAATTACCTAGAAACTTATTTTAACTTTCACATTCACAAAAATAAATTTATTAGACAAAATAATAGCGAAAGTAATAAAAATTTTATAAAGGGAAAAATTATCGTTGGTTAAATTGACACATCTCGGTTGATTTTAATTGTACAGACTTCTACTAGGCACCATTTTAAAGGTCTTGAAACCAGCTTTCATTTGAATGTGGCATTACATATACCTAAATTAACTCAGAAAAAAGTTATAAGACGAAAATCGTCAAAAAAGGGCAAAAATCGGCCAAAAATCCAAAAAGTAGCCAACTTTGATCCAATGTATCTCGGTTTCTTTTAGTCGTATGTACTTCTATAAAGGCTTATTTTAAAGGAAAAAACATTAACTTTTTTTTCTGTGAAGCAATGCCTATACCTAACTCCTCTCAGAAAAAAGTTGCGGGCCAAAAACCAAAAACAAAAAAAAACGCATTTTTTCGGTTTTTTTACTCGTTTTTTGGGCATATTTATGTTAAAAATAATTTTTTTTTTACTTCAAAAGGCCACATTTCGATTGGAAATTCAATTTGCTACAACTTTTCTGTTGACAACTATAGTGAAAAAATGCATAGTTTTCGAGTAAAACTCAAAAAACTGAAAATACCACCTTTTTACTTCATTCTCAAAAACGCACCCCTTTAAAAGGTAGCACCCCGCGGTTTTATTATTTTTTAAGGTGAATTGAACATATCTAACAATAAAATATCTGTTACGTTGTAGTTCCTTTGTACCCTCTTTTTTTTTTGACAGTCAATAGCCTATGACATTTTATTACTGCTTTAACCCTGTCCAAATCAGAAAAAGTTTAATAAATTTATTAATTTCGTAGGCATTGCTATTAACATGAGGAAATTTTAAATTTCTTTAGACGTAGCAGCCCGTATCAATGCGCGAAGTACACAAAACGGGCCACAGATGCCGTACCATGAAGGGATGTTACGTCCCCTCCCACGTCGCCGCCTTATTTACACACCCANCAATTTGCTACAACTTTTCTGTTGACAACTATAGTGAAAAAATTCATAGTTTTCGAGTAAAACTCAAAAAACTGAAAATACCACCTTTTTACTTCATTCTCAAAAACGCACCCCTTTAAAAGGTACCACCCCGCGGTTTTATCAGTTTTTAGGGTCAATTGAACATATCAAACAATAAAATTTCTGTTACGTTGTAGTTCCTTTGTACCCTCTTTTTTTTGACATAGTCAATAGCCTATGACATTTTATTACTGCTTTAACCCTGTGCTAATCAGAAAAAGTTTAATAAATTCATTAATTTCGTAGGCATTGCTATTAACATGAGGAAATTTTAAATTTCTTTAGACGTAGCAGCCCGTATCAATGCGCGAAGTACACAAAACGGGCCACAGATGCCGTACCATGAAGGGACGTTACGTCCCCTCCCACGTCGCCGCCTTATTTACACACCCAAGTGTCAAACTCTATAATCATAGAGACTACACAAGGAGCCCGAACTCCATGTAAACAAAAATCTTACCAAAATAAGAGGGCGCTATAGTATGATCATATTCGATGCAAAGTAATAAATCATTGCCTGTCAAGGGAACCAATGAAGTACGCTTTTAAGGGTTTTACAAATTGAATAATTTCTTTTTACATTATGAAGGTACGAGGGGATCAGTTCAGGTCTGGCACCCTTGTTCCTACAAAAATTCCTTTATTCTCATAAACTATTTATTTTAAATATAATTTATTATAAATCCAATTTGTTTCCTAAATTCCATATATGTACTACATTTTACCTCTGTACGCGCCACTGTTGTTTACTTGTTTTTTGGAAGCGCTCTCTAATTGACGGCAAAGCTCGCCAGGTTAGTATTTGACGTATAACCGACCAGTTCGTACACTCGATGCACCTGGGCGACTACAGCTACTACCAGAACACAGTGCGTATGCAGCGGTATTTCAGATTTTACATTGAATTTCATTTTAAATTTGAAATGATTTATCTTACGCCTCCTAAAAATG